>NC_072739.1:95404316-95595612 GCF_026930045.1 Uloborus diversus | reverse complement strand
CGTTTAAAGATTAGCTCCTAGGTAGGCTTTCATTGATTTTTTTAAATCATGTTGTATAGCAGCAACTACCAGGTCTACTAGTACCATCTCTAGCCCCAAGACAGAGGAAAGGTTCACCTACCATTTGCGCTGGTTATTTCCAAACTTTTAATTTTGCCACATACATCCCTTTGCTTCTCACTGCCTCATATGTAATAGATTGAAGACACCTGCTCGATCATATTTTTTGGTAATGATCTACAAGCTTCAAGGAAATATGCCAGCAATGCAGTGTATAGGTCACTTGTAAGTATGAGAAAGCTAGTGTCATTTTTGATGGGTACATAGAAAGCACCACAGAAATATAATCTGCGTCCTATTACAACAGCCAAGCCTTCTGCTCTAGAAGACTTTCTGCGCCTCAAATATTGTGCTTCCTCTGAGGGGTTCATTGGATACAGTGAATGTTTGAAAAGTCTGAAAGTGACTGAAGTGCTCAATTATATGCACAAACTGTGTTAGACATAGCTGCAACAATAACGATTTTGCTGAGGATCTAGATTCCAAAAAAGATCTTGATAACGAAGACTTTTTGTTACAAGTTTAGGAGAAATCATTTTAAAGCAAAAAACAGTTCGGTGTAATTTTTTTTGACCATTTAATCAAATGTGCGCCATCAGAGGGGGGGGGGGGGTCTTTTAGTATCTAAGTTCGTTTCGGGAGGTGAACTACTGTTCTTTTGGGGTGAACAGTCCTGATTTAATGCATTTTAGATTTGCATGAAATAATACTTCTACTTGAAATGGAAGGGGGGGGGGGAGATTGAGGTATTATTTTATTTGGTGGAGGGGGAGTGTTGTAGCTTTGGGAGGAAGTGCACCATCGCACTTTGAGAATGGACACACTTAATTTCTAACTTTAACTTTGCATAAAATAATATTTCCATATTAAATGTATGGAGGGGGGGTTCGGGGGTACTGCTTCGTTTTACGAGGATAGGGGGCTCTGTAGCATAGGTGGGTTATGCCATCCCTCTTGGGGGTAAACACCTTTAATTTTTATGCTTTTAAATTTAGTATAACATAATATTCTCACTTTAAATTTATAAAAATTCTAGAAAAATACCCAAAACAACAATTTTTAGATGCCCCCCCCCCCATTTTGAAACCCGACGTACTTTTTACCTGTTCTTATTGGGAGGGTAATAAACAATTTGCACCAGGTTTAGCTTTTTTTTTTTTGGATGTTTGGGTTCGACCCCTATTTTTATTGTACTATATATCAAAATAAATACTTTCTTCGCTTCTGGTTTTATTAAAATTGCATTGCGCATTTAAGTAATTTTTTTTTTCTACGGGAATGCAGGATTTTCCTTTTGAATTTGCAATGCATACTTGAACCTAAAAGATTTTTTTGTTTGTAGGTGAAGCGGATTGATCATTTCATGTAAACTGCGTTGCGTATTTGAGTTATTTTTGTTTTCCTATGGTGGACAGGATTTTCCATTTGTTCTAGACATAACGTGATTTTTAAATACATTCTTTTTCTTCGAAGGAAAGGGGAGAGATCGGGGTTTTTGTTCCAACGTTTTAGATAAAAAGATTGGATCGCTAATTGATTGGACTTTAATCGGCTGGGTTTCGGTAGCTTGGTAGCTTGGCGATTATTTGACATTTTAAAGCAACTGTTAGTGTAATTTAATGCTTTTTATTTCTCTAGAGAAATATGTTAAATTGAAAAGGAACTTTTGTTGTATTGTTATGGTGGGTGAGAGATGGGGGGGGGGGGGGTTCATGGGAAAGTCTTAGCACGGACATCGCCGTGTGGGTGCAGCTAGTGAGTTAAAGAGGCTCAGGCAGAATAGGGTCGAGTCAAAAAGCTTTGGATAAACCTTACCGGTTTTTTCTTTTTTTTTTTTTTTTTTTTTTTGAGTTTTTGTTAACCATTCTTATTAAGAAAGTTAACTTAATTTTATTCATTTATTTGATTTCGACATCAACAATTTGAAGATTAATGTAGCTGTGTGTGCCTGTGAGATTCACAATCCTCAGATTGCGTGACACGAATTCTTTAGAAATATCCCACCAACGCAATCAGTAGTTATAAATGAGTTTTACTATAGCTGCCTTGAAGCTGGAACAGAAATCATTTGTTCTCATATCGTTCAGTGTAAGAAATATTACGTGCTTCTGTGGGAAAGTTTTATGAACGTTACTCTATTGCAATCCAGGCTAAAATTATAAAAATATTTGTTTTTCTTTTAATTGCCTTAAAATTGAAACATAAATCAAATATTGTATTGCAATTCATTGCCCCTCACGAAATCTAGCAATTATTTTTGCAATGATTGACGAAAAAAATTGTTCTGTTGACTCAAGTAATAACTAGGATGATGAAAGAACTATTACTGTAGAATAAAGTTTATTCTATGAAAGTGTTCTAATTGTAAAAATAAGGGTAATTTAGAATTTTTCAGCAATAATATTATCACAAAAGATTGTTTTTTGTTTAAGATACAGTAAATTCGAGATAACTTTAAGTCCAATAACTCGAATATTACTATAACTCGAAGTTTTTATCAAGTCCCGATCCTTTTGTCTTTAACTCCATGATAATTGTTCTCAATATCTCGAAGTTAACTTCCTTTAACTCAAAGTTTTTTCAAAACAATCGAAATTTATTTTGAAAAAAACAAAAAAAAAACTATGATTGAAAAATTAATTCACTTTTGCATGCAATTCCTGCACAATAGACCGCTAAAGCAAGAAGAGCACCTATTGAGCCAATGTGCGACAAAGGAGTTACACGTGCAGAATTGAGTTAGCTTGTTTTCGTTAGTTGTACTGTACTGTTTACACTTTAACATGTTGCT
This sequence comes from Uloborus diversus, assembly GCF_026930045.1. Lineage (NCBI taxonomy): Eukaryota > Metazoa > Arthropoda > Arachnida > Araneae > Uloboridae > Uloborus > Uloborus diversus. The sequence goes on along the minus strand of NC_072739.1, from coordinate 95,592,761 downwards.
AGACTACAAATTTGCGTTTAATCTGTCTAGTTGTCAAATCAACTGATTATACCTTTTTCAAAGGTTGACCTAAGTTAAGATGCGTTCCCCTTCATTCTTTAGTTCGATCATTTGCTGATAAGTTCCTGAAAGACAGAGCGAGGTTTCTTTACTATTAAAGATGTCTCGGCAAGTACTCTGTCAATGATATTAAAAGAAAAAGATAAACTTCTAAACCTGTAGAATCCATGAATTTGAAATGAATGAAGATGTGCACCCTTCCTAAAGTAGAATCAGCTCTATTCAAGTGGTTCCAGTAGTATCGAAATCAAGACCATGGTTTTGAGCTTTTTCTCTCAATATTTTTGATTAAACTGTGCATAGTGTGCTTAAAAAATTTTAAGTTTTATAATTTTGTTTGTTGTATGTACACATTAATTAAAATATTCGATGGTTTTTAATATTAGAATGTCAAAAACCGAAATTAGCGTTAAGTTGAACTTTTGATAAGTCGAAGTTTGTCGTCGGTCCCATTAGATTCCCGTTATTGCGAATTGACTGTAGTTGTGTATATTTATTTGCAGCGTCTATTTATGTATATATAATAACAAATATCGTTCAGAGTACGTTAAGACTTTCAAAATCCCTACGCAGTTCTTAAACTAAATTAATCAACATAAATGTTAAAGTTCAATGGATTTGTTTACTTATAAAAATCATAAAGTTCGCTCATGTTGCGACTATGCATCAAGTTCTTTTTTGTAAATTATTCTTGAAATATTGATGTTTTAAAAATATTTATAATAACAAAAAATTTTGCCGTAAGAAACACAATTAACAGAAACAACAGACAGGAAAAAATAAATTAAATCTGAAATCAGAAGAGTACATCCCCATTTAGTTGGAAGCAGCATTTAGTTGGAATGAGCAGTATGGGTCGTTCCATGTCAAGTGATCCAAAGTTTTTCCCCTCACCTTTTTGTATTTCTTTGAAATTTGGCTCGTCAATTGTACCCTTTGAGGCAATCAAAAGTCCAAATTTTTAGATTTTTATCCCTATTATTTTTTTATTTATGACACTTTGATTTTTCGAAAAACCCTCTTTTTTTCATGGATGCTTGAACATAAAATGGACGACAACTCAGCACCAAATATAGATAAAAAGATTTGGTAAAAAGCATTTTAAAGAACATTACTTGCTGTTTAATAGGATATGCAACATGACTAATTTCAAAAAAATTTTATTTTTTAAAAAATGAAAATTAAATTTTAAATTTAAATTTCTCAGAAAAGGTATAATGATTTTTTTTTTTAAATTCTCAAAAATGTGTGTGTATTTTATCTTCATTTGTGCAAAGTTTCAAGTTGGGATCTCAATGGGATCATATTTTTATGAATTTTTAATTAAAATTTGACTTATGAAATAATGACATTTTTCAGATTCTAACTAGTTAAATATGGCGTTCTCTTACTGGGGGATGATCTAGTAAGTGGTGATTGATCATGACTATGCTTGAAGTGAGCTGACATGAATTTGTAGATTAGTACCCCCCCCTCCCCCCTAAGCCACACAACCACGTTTCATCTTTTTTTTTTTTTTTTTCAAAACTATTCAAAAAAAAAAAAAAAAAAAAGCTGGCATGTAAGAGTTATAATCATAATAAACTGGGACGCACGCTGCTAAACATCAGTAGTGACTAAGGCTTATAAATGGGGGGGAGGGGGTCATAAAAACTAAAAATCTGAAAAACTTTAACAGACAAATAGAAAAACTCATTTGCAGCTCTTTTTTTTTCTTTCGGAAAGTGGGACGGTAGAGGGGGAGGGGACTATCTGGAATGAAGTTTAACAACATGGAAGGTTATGCTCAAACTAGCAAGCTTTGTTTGATCTATAACTGCTTTAAATATATGTATAAATAGATCTCGCTGCATTGCTCTCCTTTACAACTGAAATTAAAAAGAAAACCTTAAAGAAAAGAAAAAAAACAGCTGCACTCCAAATGTTGTAGAAAGACAGTTTTATGCGGACAGACATATGATCTGATACTTAGATTTATTTTTAGTTCAGTGTGAAAAGAATGGAACAACACGGGGGAAACACTCCTATTTTGCTATGATCTTGGGACAAACTATTTCCTTCGTGCCTCGAAAATTGAAAATTGGTGCAGGGGTAGGGGATGAAATGAATTATAACTCCTTATCAGATAGTGAATTAATAAAGTACACTTTGTGAAATAAAGATTGAAAAAGAAACACTTGGTCTGAAAAAAAAAAAAAGCATCAGGTGAGGCAATGACTAGTGTAGTGTTAATCGTTGGTGTGGGTGTGGGGGGGGGGGGGTAATGTACTTTGTTTTGATTTAAAGAAGAAAATTTACCAGCTTTTGATATGTTTTCTATTCATTTTGTTTTATTTTATTCATTTATTTATTTTTTACATTTTGAAAATAGTTTTGAAAAAAAAAGTAAATAATAATAAAAGTGGTGGTTCGGGGGGGGGGGGGTTCTTGCTTTAAAGAAGAACATTTACCAACTTTTAATAAGTTTACTATTCATTTTGGTTATTTATTTATTTATTTATTTATTTATTTATTTTTACATTTTGAAAAGTTTTGAAAAAAAAAGAAGATAAAAAGTGGTTGTGTGACTTAGGGGGGGGGGGGGGTGATACTAATCTACAAATTCATGTCAGCTCATTTCAAGCATAGTCATGATCAATCACCACTTACTAGATCATCCCCAGTAAGAGAACGCCATATTTAAATTGTTAGAATCTTAAAAATGTCATTATTTCATAAGTCAAATTTTATTTAAAAATTCATAAAAATATGATCCCATTGAGATCCCAACTTGAAACTTTGCACAAATAAAGATAAAATACACACAAATTTTTGAGAATTTAAAAAAAAAATCATTATACCTATTTTGAGAAATTTAAATTTAAAATTTAAATTTCATTTTTTTAAAATAAAATTTTTTGAAATTAGTCATGTTGCATATCCTATTAAACAGCAACTAATGTACTTTAAAATGCTTTTTACCAAATCTTTTTATCTATATTTGGTGCTGAGTTATCGTCCATTTTATGTTCAAGCATCCATGAAAAAAGAGGGTTTTTCGAAAAATCAAAGTGTCATAAATAAAAAAATAATAGAGATAAAAATCTAAAAATTTGGACTTTTGATAACATCAAAGGGTACAATCGATGAGCCAAATTTCAAAGAAATACAAAATGGTGAGGGAAAAAAGTTTAACAAATTTTGGATCACTTGAAATGGAATGACCCGTATGCAAAATATATTCTTGAAAATATTATCGCAGAACAAAATTAAAAATGTTTAACCAAGAAAGAACGTTTAGAATTTGAATTGGAAAAAAAAAAGCTCAGAATTTTAATTTCTCAAAATAGTGTGCCAACATTACTTTATTTCTTACATTATCGGCTGAAAAATTTCGCCAAAAAAATTTGTTTAGGGTTATAGTTTTAGTACTGTGCGAGTAAATAACACTTGGTGGAGATTTCGCTTATCAATTAAATCATTTTTTCGATGAGTGGATTTAAAAGAAATGAAGATTACAGGATTTGTGATAAGTTTAAAGAAATAATGGAAGATCAATTAAAAAGAAAATTTCCACCATATATGCGTGAGAATTTTATTGAGGATTTGCATAGCATGACAAAATTAAGTCATTTAATTCAGAAATTAGAAACATACGAAACCAAAAAACAAGAAGTTCCGTCTAGAACTAAACAAGCCCACTTTCCTATATACCCAAACTACTTTCTAGAACCTGATCAATATTCTCAAAAATCGCAAATTGTTTCAAACATATTTTTTTAATATTTTAAGCTGATTTCTAGGAAAAAAATATTCCTCACTAATCTAAAAAAAAGCAACACCTTTTAAACAAAGCAGCTAATACACTTTTTCTATTAAAAAAATTCTTTAACAGCTTTCAAAACGAAAAAATAATAATTAAAATTAATAAAATCATTAAAATAAATACATCATATCAAAAAAAAAAAAATAGTTTCTTTTTCCCCTGTTGCCAAAAATTATTTTTAAATGAATTAATGCACTGACCAAAATAAATAAAAACAATAAAATGTCAACTTAGAGAAATAATTTTCAGTGTCAAAGGAAAAAAAAAATCATCTGCGCATATCTTTATGTAGAAACATGAATGACTTCGAGTTTATTCGCCAAAAACTGAAATACCTAAATTAAAACTTTAGCGTGAAAATAAAAACAAGTCATATCAACAAGAATTATTTCACAGTTAAAACCATAGCTGCGGATTCGGAGTCGGAGTCAATCTCATTTTGAGATAAAGGAGTCGGAGTCGAATATCCAAGAATCGGAGTCAGTCATTTGTCCTCCGTGTATAAATTTTTGCCAAAGCTACGAAGTCAGAGTCGAAGTCGGGGAGTCGGAGTCCGATTAATTGTCGGGCACAGGAGTCGGAGTCAGAGTCAGGTGCTCCTAAATTCTCGGAGACGGAGTTTGGGGTTTGGCGTCAAGAGCTTTTTCCAACAAAATTTGTTTGAAGTAAATACGCCTTCAAGTACGGAATCTACATTGACTTTCAGGTTCCCCGTAGGCGCTAATGTTAAAGGATTTGAACTGTTCAAAATTGAACGGAAAATTGTTCAAATCAAAAAATATTTTATATACAAGTTTTTCATCAAAATTTATTTCCTACGAAGTTTTTTTGAAGCAAATTCGCCTCACTGTTCGGAATTGCCTTAAATATCCCCGTAGGCGCTAATATTAAGTTTTTTTGAACTGTTCAAAATTGAACAAAAAATGGTTCAAAGAAAAAAGTGAAATATGGGAATGAGGTGTCCTCTCAGAGATCTTTCGAACCAAAATATTTTTTTTCGAATCGGACTATTCATTCAAAAGTTATTAGGGGGGGGACAGACAGACAGACAGATCGACAGACAGACCGACAGACATTTTTCCCCATCTCAATACCCTACTTTCCAATTTTTAATTTTTCGATATTTATTTAATAATTTTATTTATTTTTGACTTTATTTTTTGTTTTTCGCGATATTTTTAAGATGGATTAAGCCTTTTTTCATGCTGTTTTCTTCTTTTTCTGACTTTTACTGGGAAAGTAGGCTAAAAAGCATCATTTTAATCTTTTGATAATCAATCGTATTGTCATATAATTTAATTATTTAGTATAAAATGTTATTCTTTTCAGCCTTATAGCCACAATGAAAATGTAGTTCCGTCAAGAATTGATAAATATCGAATTCAACATCGTGGATATTGCTGCTTTAGAACTACGAATTACATGATTTGCATCAATTTATGACGTTTGGTAATGCTTCTTTATTTCTCATTTCCTTCTACGTGGGCCAGAATGTCTGGAAGCCTTAAAAAATTAATTTCAAAAGAATAAAATGTTTGTTTTACCTTTTTCATCCACCATTAGACGGTGGGCGAAGTGCCCCCTATAGTTTACTGGAGTTGCGAATAGATTATATTTACCGCTAATCTCAAATCTATGCTTACTTAAGTTCAGCCTTGAAATTAGTTTAATTACTTTAAATTAACCAACCTGTCTTTGTAACCACTATTAGTTTCCATCGTTTTTGGCAAGTAGTTAAAAATATGACAGAGAAAGTAACTTAAGAAACAGTCTAGAAAAAATAATAATTTAAAAAACTAAAAAAAACACGCTTTCGTAGCAAAATGAACTAAAAAGTGAAAAATAATCTTTGGATGATAGTAGTTGACCAATCACTTAATTTTAATGTAATACAAAAAAGCGTGGAATGCTGTCTATTTACATTTTTGCTTGGACAACAAATGGAAGAAAATTCAACACAACTGATAAGAAGCCCCCTACGCTTTTTTGTATTACATTAAAATTAAGTTGATTGGTCAACTACTATCATCCAAAGATTATTTTTCACTTTTTAGTTCATTTTGCTACGAAAGCGTGTTTTTTTTTTTTTAATTTTTTAAATTATTATTTTATTTTTCTGTTTTTTAGTCGTATGTTGGAGAATTATCAGGCGACGAAATTATTTATAAAACAAGTGCGAGGTAATATCTTAAAGTTAAGACAAGGGCACCCCGATGGGAAGCTACTGTGAGTCGTCGATGTATGTTTGCGGAAATTATATTTATATTACTTTTAAAATTTGAGATGCATTTGAATAAAAGTTTTGTTCAACAATGGTCTGATCAGCAATGAATTGAAGGCTCACCTAAATTTTGGCATGAAATTAGTTAAAAACAATTATATTTCATGTTCTAATTACCTTGAAACATTGGAACAAATTTTGTCTGATGCAGAAAAATTAAAGGTTTTTGTAGATATTTTTTAAAAAATTTTGCGAGTATTTTTAAATGTATTTTTTTTTTTTTTTAATTTTCCCTTTTTCACATTGTTGGATTTATGCCAAAATATTGATTAAAATTGGAGGAAACTAACAATGAAAAGAGTTAACTAATTAATTTCATTATAGAATATTGCATTGTAATCGGATCTGAGGTCGCGTGCCAAATTTCAAAGGAATCCGATCGCAGGAAGTGGGCGAAATTTGAGCTGCAAGATTCCGTTACAAGATACATACATACATACATACAGGTGAAGCTAATAAAAGCGTGTTAAAATATACCTAAAGTTAAACTGGGAACATTCCCATTTTCATTGGAGATCTTCAGGTGAAGTATTGTAGTGAAAATGAAGCTTTCAAAAACAAAATTCGAAAATCACTTTGAGAATGAATTCTCCACCAAAGTTAGCTTTAAAAGATCATGGGTCATATCCATTCGGGAGAAGAAAAGACAGCTGCATAAGGCTCTTTTAGAAGTTTCAACGGGATATTGGAAAAGAATAATGTCTTTGCAAATGATTTCGGAGAAAATACACAAAGAAGCAAAAGACGGACTTTGAAACGTTTCTTTATTCATGAAGTTCTCTAAGGACAGGTGAAATGGAGATCATGTATTAAAATACGCTACATCTCCTATTTTTCTAAAGCTCTTTTTACTATTATTATTACATAAGTACATTTTCATCAAATAGTACCTACACGTAATTAAGTTTTCAAAGAATTACTAGAACCTTTTCTGTTTCCTGTCCCTCTCTATTTCAACAAAAAAATTTATGTTGAGTGCATTTGATGATTCTTGTTTCTCCAGGCAGGATTTCATTGAAAAAGCATTTTTTATTTATTTATCTATTTATATTTGTTTTGATTTAAAGCTAACTGCTTTGTAATAATTTAATTAAATAGCGGTATACAACCAATTTGCAATGCTCCTGTATAAAACATTTATATATATATATATATATATATATATATATATATATATATATATATATATATATATATATATATATATATATATATATATTTGGAAATAAAACTTATATTGATAAGATATGGTTTAAGAAATACTTAATATTACAAAAACTTACCAAATTAACAACATTAGGGGAGCGTCAATGCGACAAAAAGTATAGAAATATTCGGAATATCCAAAAACCACCAACAAATGTGAAACTGAGTCAAAGGACCTGTCGAAATTTGAAATCATCGCTTAACCACGGACACTACAATTCAAAGTAAAAGAAGAGAGAGATGTTTTAAATGAGTAGAGCGATAGTATTTAAATGATTTCATTTTTATTTAATTTGTTTTTATGGGAGACTGGATACAGTTGATACAGGGTTAAGTGAATACAAGGACTTTTATTCTAGAGTATGTACATGCCCAGAACTAAGAGTTTATGAGGAAGTAACAAGCTTAGGCTAATTTGACCTACTTGAGGAGAACCTGTCTTTCTTATACAGCATAAGATGAAACTGTCTGGGACCGGGATTGAGCCCGCAAATTTGGACATGAGAGGCCAACGACTTTCCACTTTCCCGCTCAACCTTCCAACAGGTGAAACAGAAAATTGCAAATTCACTTGGGAAAGATACTTAAGTTAATAGGTGTACTAATTTGAATTGAGTAGTTTTTATTCGTTATCATATAAAATTAGATAATTTTCTTGAAATGAGTTGCTCAGATATTTTATAAAATTTCTATGCACTACTGAACAAGTTTGTAAGTTTGAGTAATCTAAATTTTTTTCGATAATACTCCCCCCCCCCCTCCAAAAATGTCCAGTTCAACTAATACTTTTTTATGTCAAAAAGTTAATTTAGTTTGAAGACATTATTTGGTTAAGTTATTGAGTACCAGTAATTATATAATTTCATAAAAATACATTTTTTTTTTTAAGTTCAGGTTGCCAGAAGTTAAAATCGATTTCGGCTCATTTCAAACCAAGTGAAATAAAGATATAATTTCAAGTTACTCTGAGCAGAAAAAAGTAATAAGTGAGTGTGACTGAACCAAAGAGCATTATGTTTTGGAGCGTTTAGAGTCGCATCTCGTTTAATTACGGTAGTCACTTTTTTAGACGAAGGTTTCACGAGATTTTGCAATCCTTCATTCCACTAATTCTTGGCACCAAACTGTTACCAAACATGGTTTCCTTAAACTTCTTTCTATATTTTTCACTTTAAATAACAGATTTTTTTAAAATACTAAGCACTTATTATAATGCACTCAATACATTATTATGCACTCAAAAGGATAAAATAGCTTTTCTGGGTCAGAAAGAACAATTTAAGTATTCCTGTAGTTTTCAATTATTCTTAAAAAAGACTTCACAAACGAGGAAAAGCGCGGCTCAAGTCATGTAGAGAATGTTTTATCATTATCTAGCTTTTAATCATAAATTTGAGTGTTGAAGGATGCATATTTTTCTTAATGGAAAAATTCGTCTTGAAATGACTTGAGCACACTTTTCTTCGTTTGTGAAGTCTTTTTCTTGGAATTATTGAAAACTACAGGAATACTTAAATTGTCCTTTCTGACCCAGAAAAGTTATTTTGTCGATTTGAGTGCATTATGATAAGTGCTTATTATTTTTTTAAAAAAATCCTGTTATTTTAAAGTTTTTCGTTTTCAAACAAAACTTTATTTTAGATTTTAATTTTTTTAGCGTCAAGTTGTACCTTAAGACTAAACATATTATTTAGTGAAATTCAGAAGTCTCTAAATAATCTAGTTGCTGAGATATAAGCAAAAGAATAGTTCTCAGCGTACAAGTTACTTGTGATAAAGATCCTAGTATGTCTCTTTACTTAGCCCCGTTATCGATTATTGGCATAGATGAAGATAAAAATCCTAAGAAAGCAACGTCAGTGAATAAATTTCATTCTTGCTCCAGAGAAGCCTTGATTCAAAATTTTCATTATGATTACTAAATTAGCATTATATTTGCAAAGCAACAAAATTTGTAACAATGACGTTTATATTTAAACATTTAATGGGGAAATTACATGAAATTTGCTATTTTCCATCCTAACCGAAATAATAATTTTATTTCAGAAATTTAATTTTTCAGCGCTAAGTTGTACCTTAAGATTAAGCAAATCATTTAGGGAAATCCAGAAGTCTCTAAGAGATGTAGTTGCTGAAATATAAGCAAAAGCAGGCCTCAGATTGTTCCGTGACAATCAGGCCAAGTATAATAAAAGTGCTTAAAATATCAGTTTAATTTCAAAAATTCTTTCTTTGGCAGCTTATTCAGAAAAAAGGATAGTTTTCTCAAACTTGTAATACATTTGGCCAGTGATATATGTAATGCCAATGGTACATCGTAATGCTAAGAAATAAATAAATCTTTTTTTTTTTTTTTTTTCATCTTTCTTACTATCTGCCAAAAAATAAACTTTTTGAGGACATAAATTTTGACAATTTCGCTCTTTTTAAACCTTTTTGCTTGAAATTGCAACTCTAAAAAAAAGTCAATACTGGTCCTTTTAGTGCAAAAATAAAAATACTATCATATATTCTTCCTTCTTCGACAATGTCATTGTAAAGGAAATTATTTTAAAAACTTTCGTAAGCAAACAGCACGATATTAAATATTTTTACTTATTTCTGATCACAGTTTCATTCACTAAAGGGTCATTAGTACCCTACTTAAGTGGATTCATTAAGAAATTTTCCTTTTTTATCTTTTCCTCTGGTTATCCCTAATGTGTGTGACTTCACTTTCGAAAAATTAGAACCTTTTGTGCATTTAATAAACCATTAAGATGTTAGCTTCTAATCACTTCTTTTAGAATTCCGTCCTAATAATATAAACCTTACATTCAGCTTTCACTTTCATTTATTAATAATTTTAAATATAAATTTTCGATAGTAACCCCGTTTCTTTTAAAACTTTTTCGTTTTGACTAAAAATTGTAGCAATACCCATTATGAAATTAGCTTCTTATACATTTGATAAACAAACATTAGTTTCTACGCGTTATCTTTAGTGTCATTTTATTCTCGATAATAAGATGTATTAGTGTCATTCATGTTCCATTTATTTATTTTTTATTTCATGCATTCTGACCAGCCAATTTGCTTGTATTTTTGAGTGCATACTATCTTACATCTCTTTTCCTTTAAGTCATTCATCCTTTCCTGAAGTTCATATAACTTTGACCAAATACATTTTTTTAACTTTTCATCTGATTTTACTCCCAAATTCTGAAAAGACCATACTATCTTTCTACATATTACTCTTCGATGGTGTTTCTACTCATTAAAGGAGTAGTCTCTCTCTCACACACAATAATGAGGGTATGATGAGGGAGGGTGCGAAAAGCGATGCAAGTGAGTCTATTGGGAGAAATTTACTGATCTGACTGTTGAAATGCATCAAAAGTCTCAAATTAGACTCCTTTTAAGTCAATATGTCACTTACAGAGAGATTTTTGACTATCCGAAGAGTAAGGACAGCCTTTTTTAAGAATCCTGATTTATTTCTTTATATATTTAAACAAAAGCTAAACAGCTTAACATACATATAGAGGACTTTGTACACGTGCGCTTTGCCTGCGGACACATACAGAAAAGATTTACAGCACAAGAGAAGGAAATAACTCTTATGGCACCGGCGGGAATCGAACCCATGCCCTCTGGTTTAGAAGATGAAGCTTCTGTCACAGAGCCCACGGAGATCCTTGAACCCTATTTTGTCTCTCGTGGAAGCCGCGTAACATTGAACAAAAGATAGTTATCATGTTTTGTATGAAAGTTGGTGGAAACTTCTCCCGTGATATAGAGAGGCTTTGGTCATGATTGTTTAACAAAAAAGCAAAGTTTGTCGTTTCGCTACATGGGGATTTTGAAACATGCAAGCAGTTTTTTTAATGCTGTGAAGAGGAAGCCGCTCTAGAAGGTCATCAATACTACCACAGACGAAAATGTATGAATGAAATCGGAAACTAAATAATGCCATTTAAAAAAAACCTAGAATGGCACTGATTTATAACATTCCAAAAAGTACTGTTCAACAGATTTGCGAAAATACTGATACGGTGACAAATTTCATGGCCAAACGATTTGCCAACAATTCCCTAGCATCTCTGAAGTCTTAACGTGACTCCCCTCAACTTCTTCTTGTTCCTCTACTTGAAAACTAACAGGAAAAAACTTCATTTTGAGGCATTGAACAAAACCAGAGGGGTTTGAACCAAGACTCTGAAGGACATCCGTAAAAGGTCAACCGTCACTCCTTCAATGCCCAAAAATCTCACTGGAAGCAAAAAACAGGGAAATTCAGTCAGTTTGGTCGGAGAAGCCACATTCCCCAATAAAACTTATACTAATCCGATCCTTAACTGGGCCCCCTCACTGGTCGGACCCCTAGTTTCAGAATAGGCCGATATGGTCTCTTGTCGGCCTTAAAGATATATATGAGCAGGAAAAGTCTACTTTGAAAATACTTAGTGTATTTTATCGAGAGAATTAATTAATGTCTTCTGATAGACTTACTGGACATTAGTTTGTGAACACACCCCTGTACAACACAATATACTACACAATTCGTAAGAGTAACATATAATCGTTCCATCTACAAGCATGTTATGTAACAAAAACATCCATCAATAAAGCCGGAACAATATAATTTAAAAACTTCATTAAAGATCCATCAACTTTACATATTCATTCAATTTTACTTAATCAATAAACGCCACCCGTTTAATTATTTTCAATAATGTATTAGAGCATAATCAAACTCAAATAGTTTAATTAAACTTCGTGCAATAACGGGGGAATTCAAAGCAGGCTACTATCGTTTTACGTACGTTTCTCATCAAAGGAACTGAATCTCAATGGAGATTAATTCTCCAGCCAGTAAATCTCTGGCAGCAATTCCAGCTCATTAAATACGGGAGGATTAACTTAAGTTTAGGATGTTTGGATGGTGTTTGTTGATTAAGAACAATTTGCTACAGTCATTCGTTAAAGTGTTAATGGTTATATGAAATATATTGTTCGTAAGTATTTACCATAAATGATTGAAATATTGTTGACCCGTATTTCTTACGGCTGCGGAGTTGGAGGGAAAACGACCAACCCTGATTCCGACTTCTGGAGTCTTAAAGCCTAATATTTCTTTACGCAAATATCAGCCTCACTCTGACCCCAACTCCCCGGCTTTGACAGAACGGAAGACTCGGATGGAAAATGATCGATTTTAACTCCTAGAGTTTTCAAGCCTCCGACTGAAACTCCAACTCTTTTACTCTAAAATTGTTTCGACTCCGACTCCACTATTTCGACGCGCAGCTCAGATTTTCATAGTGTCGTTTAATATTTTTATGTTATACTTCTTCTGGCACGATGAACCAGATGAATGATTTTAATCTCTGTCAAACTTGGCGCACAAAATAAAATGGCAGACCCAGTAATCCGTTTTGCCCTATTGGCGACTTTTTTAAGTTTTCCTGATACCAATTATTTAGAGATTTCAATTGACTATCTCTAAAAGTGCGTTGGCTCTACCTTTTTTTTTTAGCAATGGTTAAAAAACATTTCTTTTTTTTTTAGAATCCTTATATATTATTTCTGTAGCCTGTTTTTGGTTTCTACGCCAGATTTTCCTCAATTCTTGATCGATTTCTTTGATTTACGTCTTATTGTAAAGCTTATGGTGCTGGCTACTGACGAAAAATAGACCCACGGTCTAAAAATTGTTTTTTTCAGCCGAAAAACCTGTTTTAAAGAACCAGAACGAGGTTTTCGGTTAAACTTATAACTTTAAATTGCGCTATGTTCGACCGAGCTGAATAGCTTGATCGGCAGAGCGTTCTCTTCGTAACCGGGAGAATGCGTGTTCGGGCCCACATCCGGACAATCTGCAACAAAAAATTAGAGAAATATCGCGCATTACATGAACACTTAATTAAGTGAATAACAACTATGAAGGAATAGAATAAATGAGAAGGAAACGCTCCTTGCTGATATGAAAACTTGAAGTGGCTTTGGCTAAATTACTTGGGAATTGTACGTTTTTTTTTTCTTTTCTTTTTAAGCTTTGGCTCTTTTAAGAAAATTAAAGCATAATGTAAGCGAAAATATACCTTTTTTTACGTCGCTTTCGGCAAAAAAAGCCTCTGTGTGTGTTCATATTTTAATAAAGCTTAAAAGCACTGTACTTAATTGTTCGGTTAAATTGATAAGTTTTTTCGGTAGAGCGTTCGGCTATAAAATATCTGAACTTCGGGCAACTTTGGGCTGTCCGATATAATATCAAATTTATATTAGTATTACGCATTACATGTACTCATAACATACAAACGTAATAAAATAAATGCAATGGGAATGCTACTTGGTGTTTCGACTCCTTTATGCAGGCTCCAGTTTTCATTCGGATGAGTTGACTGTTAATCGAAGAGTGTTCTTCCTTTTTTTTAAGCTTTGACTACATCCAGATCACTCAGCATAATGTAAGCATAAAAAAGTATTAGATTTACCTAAAGGAAATCCTTTTTGTGCAGAAAAACATTTTCATTGTATGCTGAAATGTAGATGTTTCTAATAGCAGTGTTCGACCTTTTGTACAAATGAAAAAATAATACGCCAAATTAAAACTACGAGTTTCACCCAGTAAACCTTTAATTTTTTATTCGCGCGATATAAAGCATTAAAATTATTATCAACTCCATTAGGAAGAAATCATTTTCTACTCCTCTGCTTTCTGCTGAAAACAAAATTCATTTTTCTACGTTCGAAAAATTACACTTAAAAAACGGACTCAGTTCAACTGGTTTTGGTTTTGAATTTTAAGTGTTCGATTAAAAGAGAAACATGTGCGGGCATTTAAGCCGTAACTGTTAAAACAACCTTCTATGTGAAATAGTTCAATATTCAAAGATAAAAACACTTATTTTCAATCTAATTTATTACTTCCCTAGAATGTTCGTTTCAATCGCTACGTGAAATCTTCGTCATTCTTTAATCAAATTCCATGCTTTTCGAATAATTTTAAATCGTATCATGCTGGTTAGTGACAAAACATAGAAGCATGATCTTATTATTATTTTTTTTTTGGCAAAAAGCTTTTTTGCTGTTTTTTACTACGCATTCCTTCAATGAATAGCTTTCGAAAAGGAAGGCGCAATTGCTAGGTTTGTTGGGGTGTCGGGTTGTTAATCAGAATGGCGCCAATTCGAATCCGTGCCAATAAATATCTCTTTAATATTTCTTTTTTTCCCGTCCGATGCTCACATGGGCAGGACTGTATTTGCCACAACCTGTTTTTTTACATGCACAATTATTGCTTTTTCACGAGTCACTACTCAGCCACACTTTTAATGATATTTATGTTTGAATTGAAAACATGTACGACCAAAAGGTGAGCGATGATCCAATTATCACAACGTTGTATTTAACGAGGTTTTGTTACTGATGTCTTTAAATTACATGCCTTCTCTTCTGCGCTTACTTTTTTTTCGGTTCTTCTTCATAATGTTCTTCCTTTGAAATTCTTAAAGAGCGAAATACCTTATGAAACGATTCGAAGCACAGTGCGGAGTTCCGCACGGGTCGACTAGTTACTTAAATTAAGATTTCCTATACAGCATTGCATGAAACTGGTTGTTATTAGAAAAAAAGGTATATTTTTGATTTTTTTATATTAGTCCAAAGCTATAGATGGCGAATCCTTTTTAGAAGTGAGTCCAATTTTGTTACTAACCTTTTCAAATACTAGTCGGTTAGGTCACTAAGTCAGTGGCGCAACGTCTTTATAGCCACTTTGAGGGGGTTTAGATAAAGGGTACCAATAGTTTGTAAATACTGAAAAAGCTTTAGCTGAAAACTTGACAGTTAATATTCTGCCTTTTCCCTTTTGTTCAACATTTTATAATTGACTAGCTGCGTTGCCCGGCTTTGCCCGGTCTACCTTGAAAAAAAACCATTGCGTCAAGTGAAGTGTCTTCAGTAACCAGGATTAAATGAAAGAAAAAAAAACCATCATGCAAAATTTTCTCGCCAAACAATGACGACAGATACTAAAATACTTTTAAGAAATTAAAATAAAATGAGAAAGATGGATTTAAAAGGCGTAACCATGGAAACACAAAATAAAATAAGTTTAAGAATTGAAAATGAGAAAGATAGAAATAAACAATAGATTCAAAAGGCGTTACCGTGGAAACGCAAAATAAAATGGTTCAAAACTTGAATAGGGAACAGATTTTTGAACTTTATTTAATTCGCTTGTAACTTTTTTTCTAATGAAGATAGAGGGTAAAACTTTCGACCTTAGATCGAGTTAGATCTGGAGTAAAAAAAGCAGCTCTTTCCAATGCTGTCAAAAAGAAAACTGTGGGACAATTCCTTCACTTTTTATTGATGGATTTAATGAAGAAAGTAGTGCCTAAATTTCAGCTAAGCCTAAAACAATTCGAGCTAAAACCGTAAAAAACTCCCGCCGCAATTAAGTTAGAGCATTGGAACAAATTGAGTAAAAAGCGGAAAAATCTTCCCTTTCTAACGATATATAATATTACTATTTGCGAGTAATTTTTCACCCCCATATTTGGGAATTTATATGAAAATTGGGCCTGAATTGGAATAAAAAAAGAACTATTCATCGAATTGTTTTCAAACTGGTCTGCAAACCTTCTCAGGACTTAAAGGAACAAAATGTGAAAATTTCAGCGAAATCGGCCGGGTAGTTCTCGAGTTTTGCGAGTTCAAACACACAGACGCTTTTTGGAGACTTCATTTTATACTATGTAGAGATACCAGACATTTATATTTTAATTTTAAATGTTTCAAGTGTCTATCCGCATTTTATTGTAAAAATTACAGTTCATAAAAATCAACAGATCATAAACTGACCGTCACTGATCTTTGTTACTTCAGAAGCAGGTATTATTCATATTAATTTAAGTAGTGATGACTATTGTTACGAAATCGAGCTTGATGCTTGGTAAAGTAAGCTCTATTAGTTCTAAACGAATTTCTAACTAGAAGTGAAATCTTGGAGCAATTTAATGTGCTTCTTTTTTGAGAGTGTTTTTTTCATTTATTTATTTAATTTGGAATGTACTTCGCAAATTCTTTACATAGTGGTCATTTTACCGAAACAGTTTTGAAAACTATAGACTGTAATTGCATTCCATAGCACGTAATAAAGTAGGAAGACCAAAGGCATATCTATGAATTTTAGAATTTTAATTGATCCTCTTAACAATGTAATATTCAGTATAAGTCATGATGCTCATTAAAAGTGTATTAATGAGGTGATTTCAGATTTCTAAAATCTGCTAACGATTCACAATGCATATATTCTGCTTAATTTTCAAAAGACAACTCAAAATTCTGCCGCGATAGTTATTTCCGTTACCATTAAATTCCAGTTAGTTAGCAATCAAGCGGACAGAGTAGTTTGAACTAATGTTTGCGGCTTTTAATTTAGTAGTATCATATATGGCTTGAAATTAAAAGAGTGTAAGAAAGTCCAAAAGAGATTGTTATCATTCTTGACATAAATAAGAAAAATATTAACATAGGAAGAATGAAATGCAATCTTTTGAAAAAGAATGAAGAAATTAAGAGTTTTTTCTGGTATCGACTGTTTGAGGTAGATGGCGAAGGAAGAGAGTGTCTTCCGAATGAAGGTTGTGGAACATCCGTAGTTTGGCCTGCACGATCGGACGACATAACTCTACTAGATTTTTTTAAATTAATAGTGGATCTATGTTAAATGCAGTTAACTCTCGATAACTTGAGGTCCTTTGCGAGCCTTCTTAAGAGTAGTTTTTATTTCATTTTATTTCAGAGAAATAGTTGTATACATTGACTACAACACATATAGTTTAGATAAAGTTTATAATTAGTACTACATAAAGAACTTTTTTAAAAAGAGTAATTTTTGCTAGAAGTTTGTTTTAAAAGCAGTTTGACTACTGTTTATGTACTGGGCCAAATTTCTTGACTTTATTGCGCATTGCTTTTAAACGTCGTTTGTCCTAATAGCACATTTTTTTGAAAAAAAAGCTACTTTTTTTCAATTTTAGCTAAATTTTCAAATTTTTTAAAGATAAGTTAGCAATGAAATTTAAGGTCTTCCAGGCATTACAAAAAATAGGCATATCGGATACTTTTTAAGATGCCTTGCAACACTGTGCATTAAGAAGCACTACTGCAAATAAATTATCCCTCTCCTACAAGCTGATAAGCAAAACAATTTGTAAAAGGGAAAAAAAAACTTTTTTTCTTATCTTGGCTGCAATTTTATGGATAAAATGAAAACGAAACTTTCGTAAAAACTTCAACTTAAAAATAAATAGCTGATAAAAGCAAACAAATCAACTCTTTCAAGCGCTCTTTGGAGAAGAGAAATACTGCAACAATGATTTATTGTAAAACTTTGATGGCTTCCTACAAGCAAATGAGTTTCCAAACTCTTTAGCATCTCAATTAGTGCCTAAATTATTTCATATCGAGCGAAAATGTTTTTTAAGTTTTACCAATGAAAGTGTGCTTTGATTTCCGAGTTTGAAACAAATTTAAATGAAAAAAGTAAGACTGCTTTGCAGCGCGTAACATTCGACAAACGAAAATCACTGAAGTCTTTCAATCGATTTTGATGAAATATATCACTCGTGACTTATCATAATTATAGTTTCAATAGCATATTTGACGGAAGAGCTAACGGCTTCGTGGTTTTTCCCAAAGGTAGGAAATAAATTAAATTTCTAGTTTGATTAATGGGTGGAGAAAAGGTATAATTTCATTGTACAAATGTTAATAACCAAGATTTCTTTTTTTAATATGGCAAAAACTGATTTATAGTTATACTATACTAGTTGAAAGATGTTTTTCGTTTTGTTTTATAAAATGGAGAGAACTGATGAAACTTTGATTGTTAATTGGATGGAGTTTAATCCAAGAAAGAATTCTTTTTTAATTATTCTCCTAAATACAGAACAGTAAGGATCGTGTTCTTTTATTTTTCGTTTGCTATTTATTGTTGATTTAAATATGTTTCTCAAAAAAGCTTTATAAATAATGTTATTTTTTTCTGATTCACAAAATCATTTTGCTCTATCATTCGATTCGATAAATTTGGAGACTTTATTGAGACATTGCATTTTATTATCATTTTTAGTTATTTTATGTATATTTGCACAGGAATAATCGTTCTTTTTTATTCGGTAAATTCGCCAAATAGGGCCGACCAACGATTCAGGGGCGAATATCTCGTTCATTTATAGTTCAATTATCTCCAATCTTAGTGCATTCATCAAATGACTCGTAAAAAATAAGAAAAGAAATCGTTACATAAAAAATTAAAGATTATGTTGTGTTTGGCAGCAGTTACACAAAAAATTAAAATTGGTATTATTAAAAACAATTGCCCTAAATAGAACCAACTCTGAAAAAACTCGAAAAAGGACTACAAACAAACAGAAAAAAATCTTCATTGTCAGTATAAAAACATAGTAAAGCGCATTTGATAAACCCAAAATCAATTTTAAAAATTCTATAGTTATTTCAATGAAAAGGATTTTATCAATCACTGATAAGTCGTTATTTTTGTTTTTTGGTTACTCCTGCGCACCTTTTGTTTGCAAATGTGCAGCATATGCAGCACAGGATAGTATCCTCCCCCCGAACTTTCAGTGTTTTAATAAGGATACCGGAGTTCTTATAATGCAGAGCATGACCTCATTGGGCTGCTTTTCTACAGTTATCAAATCACAGGAAAAAAATAGCGGCATACAGCGACATTTTTTTTTTTTTTTGGAATTTGGCAACTACATAAATAAGGCTTTCTTGAATAATTAAAAAAAGGAAAATTTTATACTAGGAAATGACAGTGAACTATGAAGAAACAAAATTTACTGTGAAATAAGATCAGATGATTTCGACAAGACTCTTTTGTAATAACGGTTGCTAAACTTTTATCTGTTGAAACAAACTGCTTGTTGATAACGTTTTACCATCACTTTCTGATTTCGATAATATCATGATCTAGCGAAATTTTGCTATCCTACATAAAAAACCTTATTGGTGTACATGGGCTTATTTGACGCACCCATTTATAAGATTTTGCTCTATGTCAACACTTATTTCTTTATTTATCAAAGTTACCTCTTAATGTTATTTAATGTTCATCTCAATCATCGGGAAAAATGATTAATTAAAGGTTTTATGTTTTTGCCGAAGGGTTTCGTCAGAAGTAGATACTTGTGTATTCTCATATTTTATCCTTCGGTGAAATTCAAACTTTCATTCAGCAATTAAAAATTTCCCCTCTCCCAAAAACTTAAGTTCGATGCGCTTTATGTACATGCAGGAGAAACCAAGATTTGAATAAGCTAACCAACATCAAATTAGGAATTTGTTTGACCTGTATATGAACCTGGCGTAGAAAGTTCTCTTGTTTTTTTAAACAAAACTTTATTTTCCCTTCTAACCGTGCTGCGTAAAAGGTTTTTAGCCTTATACAGAACTACTGCAGTTCCCCATATGGCATCCAATCTTTCATGTGTCACCATTAAGGCGTGCATGTCAATGACACAAAGAATTTTGAAGCTTAGTTTCACACTAGATGGAGACACTCGTGCTTTTTTCAAAGTGAAACTGTACTAAGGATTCAACTTATCGAGAGTATTCAATGCTAAAGGAATACCCAAAGGATCTTTTATCTTATATACCGCATAATCATACGGTTCAGCATAGGCGCTGGAGATTTTCCGTATCTCGAAAATCTACCTACTGGTCACTCGGATCCTGGGTCAGAACCTGGGACCAAAGGCGGATGAGGCCAATGTCCTACCATTACGCCACCCAGCGGGCCAAATAAAACATAAATTATCATAATTTGTCAGGGAAAAGGTAACTTATTCCAGAGTGAAATTGTTAACAAGAAATCAATTTACAAAGGAATTAAAGGACTTGAACAGAAATAATTTATTCAAAAATAATGAGTTGAGAGAAAAAAAATTTCAACTTTACTGCGTCAAACTTTTTCCCGTAACTATATTTAAAATAATACTTACATGTGATAATATTATTCAAATAACGAATTAAAAAAAAAAAAAATTGGAATTCCACAATAATGAACCGAAACCACATTATAACTTAACTATTAAAGTATAAAGATTTCAAAAAGCACGAAAATAAAAATAATCAATGAACTATGATGAATCAACGTTCGGTAAAGGGGCTCATGCTGCGTGATCTTGATTGATTAAATCCTTTCAACAGTTTTGGTACATCAATAAAATGCTCATTGGATTTTGAAACATTGCGTAACTTAACATTAAAATAAAATGCAAAGGAGAAATATTCATATCGAGTTTTTGAAAAACAAAGCTTGCTTTTCTAACGTGTTCGTGTTACAAAGATTTTTTTATATTTTTTAAAGAAAATAGACTGTGTAGAATAAACATAAAGTACGATCAATAAATTTAATGGAAAAATCATACAAATGTTTTTAGAGAGAATAAATTCCTAGCTGAGCATATATTTTACATAAGTTACTATTTCTAGTGTAAGTTTACAATAGCATACACTTACAAAAGCATACATTTACAAAAGAATTAAACATTAGCTTGATAATTTAGGAGCATAATTGAATCGGGAGAAAAAATCTGAACAGGATTTGAGAATTTAATTATAATTACAATCTCCCATGCATGGATTTTGTGTTTTTCCCAATGCAAATCAGGTTAATTTACACAGATTAGACAAACCTCAATCCATTATTCATTAATGAAATTAGCTTTTATTCGGCTTTATTTCGATTTTGTAGTTCTTACTTGTTTTTTGTTAAATATCCATTGAATATGTTAGGCGGTATTTTTATATGCTAAGCTGAAATAATGCTTTTACATTGGGTGGCTATAATTTAAAGTGGGCAAGTTCATGTATCTTCATCCTCATGAGAGGGGGGAGGGAAGCACCGGCAGCATGTGACAATGACTACAAGAATTATATGATAATTTATGCATTTCATGAACTTTTATGTAATTTTTAAACAGTTTGTTTGCGTTGTTCTCAAAATTATTGTTACAAATCGAAATTTGAAAAAAAGGGCAACATTAAAGCAATAATCTTTGCATCATATACTCACAATTTTCGAATGTAATCTTCAAGTTCGAACATTTTAACTGCCAAAAATATGAAGAGATTTTGAAAAAAAATTATTTAACGGCATAGTAGACGTTAACTGTAAACAAAAAAACAGGCAAGTCAAATTACCTTTTAAATTTCTACTACAGGCAAAGCCGTGCGGGTGCCGCTAATATCGAATAAAAGTAGAAGTAAGACATTATGAATGCAGGTATGATAGAAGGCACATGCAGCAGAAAGCATATGTTTCTTCCTTTCGTTTTAATCAAAAAGATTCCAGGTATATTTTATTAAACAATAATTTATTATTCATATTTTTTTGCTAATATTAAGATAACTATGTTTTAATAATGGGTAAAAATATTATTGAGCAATCACATTGCTTATTGTTCTCATTTGACTGTTTTCGGCGTCTTTTGATTTTATTTTCCCCCCGCCTTCCTTTACAACACCACCGTCGACAGGTCCCTTTCGATGCTGCTCCTCTAGCGAAAACCGTCTCCAGGTTGCATCCATATACTACACACACGCGCATACATACATACACCTACACATACACACCTACACACACATACCCACACACTCATGCCTGTACATAGACACAAACACACACGCCTACACACACACACACACACCTACACATATACTCACATACACATACCCACACACTCATGCCTGTACATAAACACAAACACACACGCCTACACACACACACTCGTGATTACGAAAAACATAATTTGAATTCAAGATATCAAAATACAAATTAATTAATTATTTATTTATTTATTTTGAATATTATTTTCATTGGATGATTAATAAATTAAATATTGCACTTGGCGGATACATATGTCCCATGGTCCTTAAAGGGTCAATAAGAACAAAACATGTATTTGAAAATACAGTATGGTCTCGATTATCCGTGAACACCTGATCCGCGGTCTTTCACTTAAAAAATCGGCAATGATGATCAATTAAATGTAAATAAGTTCATCCATTTCAACTCAACAAGCCGAAAATCAGTTTTTAGACATTTCAATTTCTTTCTTCCCCCTCCCTTTTAAATCTACCCTACTTTCTGCTATTGATTTCCAGATTTACACTACTGTATGACACCTTATTTTAGATCTGCACTATTTAAGCGCGTTAACAAGTGACCAGACCAGTTTTGTTCGAAAAATTGTTCTCCCCTCCCTTATACGCTTTTGTTGCAACTTAAGCTATTTCCACAATTTGTTCGTGTATTTCTACTATCCATTTGCAATTATGAATGACCCTTTTTTTTAGATCTCACATGCATTTTTTGCATATACTGTTATCGTTTTTGACTGTGTTTTAAATATATGGGAATGCATTTTTTAAGCTATTGTATGTACTACTATTGTTATTTTGCGTATATTTGCTATCGTAATTTCGTGAAATTCTCTTAGCCGCGGTTGCAGTGCCACTCTATTCCGCGGATATTTTGCAGTTTACAGTAGCGCTTTTTGAGTTGCACTAAGCACAAAACGCGCTTCTCAACCAACCTTTATCTGTAAGCCGTCACTGGATGTCGAGTCCAAATCATTAGACACAGGCTTCAGCACTGATTCTTTTCATCTGGCACAGAAAAACTTATCTTATGGAGAGCAGTAAAATAGTTCATAAATATATTTTTATGCAAATCTCTTTGTAAACATTGAATATGTGCTGCTAAGGGAATTTAAAACACTTATCTTCCGATTTAGTTGCAATGTATGCTTCATTACCGTGTTGCTTATTTTCATCCTGTACAGCTTTTATTGTCAGCAATTCCTGCACTTTCGGAATAAATGTCGACCTAGGCAAATAGTTATGACCAATGAGGATGTTTGTTCTATAAATTGGAAAATTTCTGTTTGGGGTACATTTCATTTAAATTCTAACAATTGCCCTTAACGAATGCCAAGTTACTGTGGAAAATGCACCTTGAATTACGAAATTCATTTTCTAGCAACTGCTGAAAACGGAAGAAATGTGATTTTTTCGCAAGGACATATATGACATCATAGACATATTGCATGGTTGCAATTCCTGATTGCAAAAAATTTAATTTGTAACAGACGATATCAAATGTTTATTTTTATGCTTTCTGATTTTTTGTTAATACTTATGAAATAAGTAATATTTTTCTCAGTTTGTAATGCATACTACAGTATTTAATGATTCATAATAACATTTTCTGATTAAAATAGTAAACCAAACATTTAAAAACCCTTATGTATTAAAAACATTAATATCTCTCTCTCTCTCCCCCCCCTCTCTCTCCCCCCCTCTCTCTCTTTTTTCCCTTTTAAACTTAATCGTATTTGTTTTACTTTTGGTATATTTGACTTCATGAAGGGTTTTGCAAACCGTTTTTGATAGAATTAGTGTTAATCAAATTTGATGATTTGCGAAATAAAATACCAAGCGTTTACACTCTCGCTATCGTTTGAGAAAACACAGCTTGCTTAAAAGCTCCAAAGTATTTTTAAAATATGCGCAGAGAAAGCGGGAAGGAAAAAAAAACTAATTATTCCCACTGAAACGAAACGACTTACATAAAAATTTGAATACTCTCCCAGCTTTACAGTTTAAGAAGAACATTTTATCCGTCATGTTAGCTCAACCATCCATCTGTGTGCTGCGGTTCGTTTTTTCTTTCATTTTTTTTTTATACTCCCAAATTCAAAAGACTCAGAATTTGAATTCCTAATTCCTTCCTGATCGTAATTTATAATGACACTATCAAAGTTCAAGCATGGAACTTTGAACAAGAGGGACGAAATAGTTTAGTAAATTATTCAATATAAAGTTTTTTGTTATGACTTCTTCTAGTTAGGCTTTTTATATTACCAATGGATTTTTTTCTTATCATTTGATTGATCGAAACTATAGCTTGAGACAATTTAGATCATTTTAAGTTGGAGTTTAAAAATTTAAATTGATTCTAACGACTCCATAAGAATGTTTGTTGAAAAGTGATCTTGCAAACACGTATTTGTGTGAGTAAACAAAATAAAATTATTTTCCTGGAGATTATGTTACTTTGACGTCAGAGCTAGAGCTAATGAGCAAATGAAATATGAAAAAAAATTCTAAAGTGTCATGCTTATTCTTAAAAAAATACAGTTTTAGTTTACTGCTGTTGTTACAGAAACATTGTTCTGAAAAATTCTGTAAGTCAACTTCTCTATTTTCAACAGTAAATTGGTACTCGCTAAAATGTGAAGTTGGGAAATGTATTGAACGAAATATTGTTTTCTATAAATGAAGTTAATTACATCAATTGATTTTTGAGTCTGAGATATACTTGTATTACGCTAACAAGATGAATAGTCAGAAATATACTCTGATATATTTTGAACGTATCTACAAAATGTGAACGCGTCTGGTCGTAAACGATCCGCAAGAAACAACTCTACTTAGCTATGAAATGAATAAATAAACAGCTTTAATCAAATAAGAAGTATATGTAATTATAAATAACGTTGATAAAGCACAAAGGAGCAGCAGATGCATGCACGTGTTTTGGAGTTTCAAGGAACCCCTTTTTCAAGCAAAAAAGATTAAGCTTTTGGTGTAAATAAAGGTGAGAAAAGCAATGGGAGAGCAAAAGACAGCTTAAATCGTAAAAATTTGAAATTAAGAAAACACCCTGGGCAAAAGATCAGAACAAAGAAAAAAGTTGTGTTTAAATCTGAATTTGTGTTTTTTTAATAAATTTTTATTATCTGTGCAAGACACAGCCTGTGTGTACTTTAAAAAATAATAATAATATTAATAGCAATGAAAATTCTTTCAATTTAAAATAGCAAATATTTTGAAACGATTACATTAAAACAACCCCTCATCGTCTACTGCTGTTCAGATAATATTCAAAATATAGTGTAAATCAGGCGATGTATCATTCACGTTTTTCTTGATGCTAAACTGTAGTTTTTACATAAGTTGCAAAATATGGGTGACTGTTTAATCAATTTTAAATATCTTTTTCAGTCTAAAATTAATCTTTTTTAAGAACCTATATCCTCTTGTCTACTAATGTTTTCTTTCAGATATTAACTTATAATTTTAACTCGACAACAATGCTGTGTTTTTCAGATCAACCAGTAGCATTTTTAAATTAACTGCCCTTCCTAGATACCCACAGATCTATAAAAGAAACTATTCTTATGTAGGTATGTTCAATTCATTTTTAATATTCTTCTAAATACACGTTTTCAACCATTCTCTTCTTTGAAATTTTCTTTTCATTTTCGAACATAGAATAATAAAGATGGATCTTAATACCATTTGACTTTCCATAATTGACACCGCCTCTCCGTAAATTACTTTGAAAATAAAAATTATAAAGTAAAAAGTCTTTAATTTCTCCTAGAAGCGCTTCTAGCCAATTCACTGATCGAATAGCGCTCTGACGTCACCAACAATGAAACTCGCCCTATATCATGATGATTTGGTAATATTTTCTGGTAATGTTCGACCATGCAGGAAATGCTTTATTTTGACAAGGCTGAACTGGAGATGGTGACTTAACTGTTTTACTGGTAAAACTCATTTAGAAGAATAAAGAAGCGAAAAAGTGGTCAACAATTAAGGCTGTTCCACTGGCGTTTAGGGTTGATCCACTGCCGTTAGGGTTAAAATTTCATCTGTCAAAATATCACCAAACAGGCAATGGCTTCGTTTAAATGTAGAAGCAATTTTCACCCGTCATGCCGTGACCGGCGATTTACTAGTTAACATATATTATTTTATTCTTCTTATTTCACTTTATTTGAATTCACTCCTTTTTTTTAGTTGTTCAATTAAAGAGTCTTCATAGTAGTTTTTATTATTATTACATATTTAGAGTTTTTTTTTTTTTTTTTTTTTTTTTGAGCAATCACGATTGCTTATTGTTCTCATTTGACTGTTTTGTGATGTATTATCATTTTATTTTCCCACCACCACCCTCTGCACCCTCACCGTCGACCGGGTCCTCACGATGCTGCTCCTATAGCGAAAGCTGTCTCCAAGGTGCATCCATGTCCTACACACACGCGCATACTACACAACTACACACACACGCACGCACACACACACACAAACAAACACATACACCTACACACACATACACACGACTACCCACACATTCATGCCTGCACACAGACACAAACACATATGCCTACACACACATACACCACACCCCGACCCCACGCACACACATTCATATACACAACTACCCACACACTTATGACAGCACACAGACAAAAACACACATGCCTACACACACATACACATACCCCCTACACACAAACACACATACCCCCCACACACAAACACACACGCCTACATACACACATACCCCCCCCACACACAAACACACACGCCTACATACACACACTCGTGATTGCGAAAAACATAATTTGAATTCAAGATGTCAAAATTCAATTTTTTTTTTTTTTTTTTTTTTTTTTTTTTTTTGAGATGGTACTATACCTATCGCCAACGCCACAGATCAAATTATCTAGCACTGCCTTCCAAAAAAACCTTTATAAATGTCCCCTATAGGTCCAGTGAGGCGCTACATTTTGTAGAGCGACAAAGTGTAGATTAAGAAATACTATATTTGTAATAAATATAAACTGAGTTTCTAGCGCCACCTTTCTACTAGCCTACAGCCTGAGATTAAATTTTACGCATTCTCTAAACATGCAGAGCGTGAAATAGTCGTACATCTTTAAAATAAATATGGGAAAAGTTATCAGCTTCGTATTCCATGGAGTACATTTTAACGAGGAAAGTGTTTCCTGAACTTTTATCAGCCAAACACCAATTTCCCAAGAGTTCGCTGGCATCTTACGGCTTTCTCTTAGTTTTCGGTAACTTAATTCTATCCAGAATCATTGATCTAATTGCACGGTTATTTCGAGACCTTTGTCATCAAAGTACGTGTTGTTGTATACGTGATAATTTCTGTTCCTAAAAGATAATGAGAAATGAAATATAAACTTGTTCTTAAGAACTTAACAGTTTATTAATTGTATTAAACGAAAGTAGTGCAAATCATATCCATTACTTTTGCATTTTGTTTATCAATTTTAATGTTTTCCACCCACTAATTCCTTTTTTTTTTACTATTCCCCCGTTTAGTTTGTGTATAACTGCCTTGAGACGGTTAAGGACAGTAACTGCAAGGTTTTCATTATTTTTCTTTCTTTCTTTCTTTCTTTTTTTTTTTTTTTTTTTTTGTACTTTTGTTATTGTACGCTTGCTTTATTGTGAAAACTTGGTTATTTGGTTTCCTTTGAAAGCACAACGCAAAAAAATGCCTGATTCCAACACTTCCCTATATTTTTTCCTCTTAGCGTTGAACCCAAAATGCGTTTCTTCAAAAATCTCAAAAACTTATTTCTGCAGATGCTGCCGTTAACCTACCCACGGTAGTATTGATAAATTATCAGCGATTCGTCTGCTTTAAAGTTAAGCAACACATTTTACTTGTACTTAAAGTATAATTAAAGTAATTTAAAATTATTTGTAAATTCCTAATTTAGAGTGAGAAAATAGTCTCTTGAAAGATTCAAAATTTCCCTCGAAGCAGTAGTGAAAGTTGCGTAGAAATAAGAAAAAATTAATAAATTTTAAGACCACTTTGTTCAAAGCTTATATTTTTTTCAATGGCTGTTCTTGCTCCAAAGGAAAGGTAGGTATTTATTCAACAACCACTTTTTACATTTTTAAAAACTCCTTTTAGAAAATCTTCCGTGGCAAAGTAAAGCACAGTATCTGCAGATATGAGTGTTTGAAATGTTTGAAGAAACACAATTTGGATTCCATGCTAACAATAAGAAAACTATGGAATTCAACGTTTTTCGTGCTTGTTTTCAACGGAAATCGAATAAGCAAGCTTGGATAATAAAGCTAAATTGCAGTAGAAGCCAAAAAAAAAAAAAAAACGAAAAATGAAAAATGTACAGATTATTGCACATTTGCTTAGTGCAGATGCTCTTTATTTTTTCGACGGCAAAAATAATCTTGTGTTCGGATGTATAATAAAGAACTGATCTGATATCGAGAAATAATAATAATAAATTTCAAAATTAACGCTATTTCAAGCATAAAATATCACAAGCAAACACAGAAATGAAACCAGAAAACTGCTTGCATCTTAACTTTTAAAACAGATTAATTCATCTTCCGAAAAGCTCAATCCAATGGGGTCGTTTCCAAAATTTTAAAAGTATTTTTTTCTGAAAGAGCATGCTTAAAAACATAGGATCTGACCATTTTTTAAATAATTTGTTTAAGTTTAATATCTTTAAAAAAATAACTTAAATCCGTGTGCTTTCATTGTTTACGCTTCTGTCGTGTGACCTCACAAATGATGAAATGCCATTCTGTGTTGCCATTCGCAGTGCAAAATCTTTGATTCGCATCTTTACTCACGTGTATTGGCAACGATATGGTTGATAGCAATCGTAGAGGGCTATATTAATTCGCTTCTTGATTATCATAACGTAGAAACGCTGTAGAAAGATGCGTCAAATTGCATCATTTGTGACGTCATAAAGACCACGCCTTGTTTTTAAAATCGGACATTGTAAAAAATTAATTAAAAAATATTAACTGTTGGGAAAATGAAAGTATTTTCTGGGTTCATGTTAATTTTTTTACTCATTCTACCAATTTCAGTGACTAAAAGTAGTACTTTTGACTGAATTAAACAACCCCATTGCTCCAAACTTTTATAATGTCAAAAAACAGATGTGATTAAAGTAATTTAATATAAGCTACATAACGATTTTCATGCTCAATTAGTTTCAGCTGTATATTTAATAACTATATATTTTTCGTAAAATATACATAAATAATTCGATGATCTTTTGACGTTTTATTCCCAGGAGATGTATCCATCTTTCGTGAATGTGATTACAGTAATCGATCTTGTTGAAAAGAATTTCATGTCACCTGGGAGATTAGTCTTCGCACATAAACAGTTGTTATAATTAGTGCCACTCTGATTTATTTTTGAGTTTGGTTTAAGCAGTTTTATTTTTAATTAATACTGAAGGTTCTAATTATTGCAAAAGCCGTTGGTGTTGTCAACCGTCTACTATGAAAATGTTTATAGAGAAATGTGGGGGCAAGGTGAAATAGTTACGATAACTAAACTTTTTCAAAATGAGATAATTGGAAATTTGTTTTGAAAATTGCAGTACATAAAGAAGCATTTTATTTTAAAACTTGCACTGAAACATTATTTTTGATTTTTGGCAGAAAAATTGTTCCTTTAGAAACAAGAGGAAAATTTTCACTTTTTTTCCATGATGGCAAAGTGAGAAATGAAATATTTTTCGAATGAAATATTTTCTACTCGAATGTGAAAAACATTTTTGAAAAAAATTAATGAGTAAATAAAAGGAAACTTGAACAAATGAAAAAAAAATGAAGCATAAAGAAATTAATTAATTAATTAATATAAGAGGAAAAATAAATGAGTGAATAAAAAAGTGAATGAATGAGAAAATAAGTTAATGAATGAATTAATAAGAGCATTAATAAATGAAGAGATGTAAAAAAATAGTTAATAAATAGATGAATAAATGATTTAGTAAATAATTGAATGAGTAATTTAAATGAATTGATTTCACTTTGCCCCGCATGCACTTGACAAATTTTGAAAAATATTAAAAATACAAGTAATACGAGTAAGCTAAATATAAACTTAATATTTATTGCACCGAATATTAGAGGGTCCCAATTAAAATGTTAATTACAAGAACGTTATAATTTGATACAATCAAAAATATTTTTGATTTACAAAAAAATATTACATTTTGAGAATCATTTTTTGAAAACTGCTTGTAATATCATATGCTCTGATATTCAAAAGTAATTTTTTTTCTTGACTGGAATAGACTGCATCTGTTACTACATAGTTAAAATATTACTAGGTAAGTGGTGCTAAAAGCGGGGTAAATATTTCACCATTTCACTTTGCCCCGCTAGATTACTTTGCCCATATTCCCATATATTCCCCTTCTTATCTTTTTACTCTTTATAATAAAAAAAAAATAATATTTCTAATTCTTATAACGATATATAATATTCCTTTTCCGTATCAACCGGTTCACTAGGTTTTGTCCTTTGAAAAGAATTCCCACTTCACGGGAGGAGGGGGGTCTTGGAAATTTGTCTATTTAATGATGTACAGGGTGGTTATAAAATAACGTGAGGTGTTCAGAGCCCTCTAGCAAGTGAAGTATTGACGAAACATTGCCAAACTTCATAGGCGTACAAAGCAGACCATGGGATTTCGATTTCTACAATAAAAAAAATAGTACCAAAAGTCATCATCAGGGGGGAATTTTGATTCAAAACTGTATTACTTGCGAATACTGAAGAATTAAATGCCAATTAAAAGCACACATCAGGTTTTTTGCTACAAATAATTGTTGCTTATAAATGAGGTTCAATAAAACCAACAAGAAATTTCAATTTGTAACAAGAGAAGAATTTTACCAAAAGTCGTCAGGAAGAAATTTCTGCGCGGCAGCAGGGATTTCTTTCTGAATAATATTCATGCAAGATGGTCTACCGCCCTGTGTAGGGCTTTAGGTATTGAGTGTATGGCGGCAACATTTCTTTGGTAGCATTTTTATTAGTCATACATCTCCTACGGTATGGATCTTTCACCTTGTGATTTTTAACCATGATGATTTCGTAACGGTGTTGTGTATCTGCGACATGTTCCCGATATCTCAACTTTCAAAACTAGAAAAATGTTACAGGTAGGCGAAATTAATCCCTCCCGCCCCAGTGGTGTATAAAATATTGTGCGTTGTTTGCAGTACCTGGAAAATCTCGATGTTGGTCATATTGAACCTCACTTGTTGGTAAAAATCATATTTTGTGGATAAAATTGATGCATATTTTATCAGTTAGCATTTAATCCTTCAATAGTCACAGTAATACACCTTTTCAACGCCACAATTCCCCCGGGTTGCGATTTTTGGTACTAATTTTTTTTATTTCAGCAATCGAAATCCCATGGTCTACTGTGTATGCTCATGAAACTTGACTACACTGTAACAAATTTCGGAAACGTTTCTAGATATATCGGAAACGTTTCCGAAATAGTAGGAATCCTTCATCCAATAGCGAACTCCTCAATATTCAGAAAGCTTTTTGTTATTTCAAGAAAACTAGAAGCGGAAGTGATGACGCAACGCTTCGAAACCTATTTCATCCTTCCAACACAGGCGCCAATGAGTCGGAAATAACGAGAACTTCTTTTTTTCTTATCTATATGGTTGCTGCAGTCAGCAACTGTTAAGCATTGGATTGCTTGTTATTTCATGTCTAGAGAGTAGTAAAATGTGTCGAAACTAATTTTACGCCGTTGCATTTTGGACTGCCCTTGCTTTTTTAGACGATGTACGCAGCTATTAAGTTAGTTAATAACCATTTGCTTCTTTACAATTTCCAATGCGACCATAATTAGATATATATTGTGTGTTCAAGCGTGAATAGTTTCAACACCCGTGTTTTTACTTAATGAAACGAAACCCTTTGGATTACTTATTCAGTTGTAATGGAGGTACTTAGATTTTCTTCCGCTCATGTTCACTTGTAAGTATTAATGAATATTTTAAAACATGTTGTTATATACATTTATATTTTTGTTGATTTGCATTTGATGAGGCTCCAATTGTAACTGTTTTTGGGTTTATCGAATTAATTTAAAGTTATCCTACATACCTATGTGCGCGGTGTACTATTTGTTGTAACCAACTGAAACTGATTAATTACGCAAAAGAAATAAGGTTTATATTTGAGAAGCAATCACAGAAAAGTTATTTCGAAATACTTGGATGTACATACATTTTGGTTCAAAAAGAAAAAAAAATCAATTGTTTAATTCATTAGAAATATGGTAATGCAAATATTTTCTAGTATTGTAATATGCTTCACAAAAAATGTGCCGGTATAATTTATCTTTTTTTATTATAATTTATTCATTCATTTAAAAATATTTATACCATTAGAAAATGACCATGTTATCTATTAGTAAGAACATAGTTATGCAATTAATTCATCTGCTTATTCATTTTGTTAAATGTGGTTAACAATAAAAAAATTCCTTGACATTAGTTGTTCCGAAAATAACATTTCCTTCGTGGATATACTAGTTTAATGTAGGACAGTCAGGAGGAATGAGTCAGTGGCAAAAATGGAACAGCTGCATTTACATGCCGAAATAAAAAGTAATATTATTTCATGTCATCGTTTTAAAAGTGATCAGTTTTTAAATACTATGTTATTAATATGCAATGCACATATAGTGAGAAGACGAGGGGCGTTCACCACGCAGACTGTGCCATTGACATTATCAAGGGGTTGCTTTTTTTTAAGGGGGGGCGCTTTATATCATTTTATGGGTGCAACATCACTCTTATGGTGTGGGGGGGGGGGACTCTCGTATATATGAAATGGAATAATCATGTAATAGAGTTCAATGTTTTAATAAATAAAATATATAATGCATTTTGCGCACACTCTAAAAATAAAATCAGTAACCTATTTTGATTAAGTATCTATATTTGTGATAAACTGAAAAAGGGCAAGAACAGAAGAATAAACCCGAATGGTTCCAGCTGGGGGACTTTGGTGTCACATTTAAATTCATCAATTTCTCTGTTGGTACTTTTCGGTACACTTTGTTCGTCAAAGAAATTGACTTGACATGAACGAATTTCGGAACGCAAAGTGTAGGTACGTTCTGTCAAATTTTATCCGAAAATAAAAGCTATCAAGTTTGATACAAGATATGTTTTTAAGTTCTGCATTAAAAATACAATATGATGATAATTTTGTCTTGAAAATATTGAGAGAAAAACTGAAGTTTAATATTGTTTAACAAACAATCCCACTTTTGAGAAAGTACTCCCTTTCCCTCCCCCGACGATTTTGTGATTATGAATGAAACTACTATATTATTTCATAAATTTTCAAAAATTTATAACTGTGCATATGTTATGCTGTTAACCATGCTATTTGTCATTAGAAATTCAAAAAAAAAAAAAAAAAAAAAAAATCCACGAATGATTCTAAAATTACTTGTTTCATTGC
The DNA here is from genome assembly GCF_026930045.1 of Uloborus diversus. Classification (NCBI taxonomy): domain Eukaryota; kingdom Metazoa; phylum Arthropoda; class Arachnida; order Araneae; family Uloboridae; genus Uloborus; species Uloborus diversus. Next base: position 95,559,195 of record NC_072739.1, on the reverse strand, counting down.
TCTTAGATATGAAAGAATTGAAACTGATATGGCATGCAATACTATAGTAAAGAATTATTTTTTAGAAAAAATCACGGAAAAAGGATTCCGAAATTCTCAGAAACATTTTTGAAAATTGTTTGGAGAATTCCGAAATACTCGGAAACATTTTCGAAACTTTCATGAACCACAGCTGCACAGAATACTCAGAAACATTTCTGGAAATTACGGAAAGAGGATTCCGAAATACTCAGAAAAGTTTCTGAAAATTACAGAAAGAGAATTCCAAAATACTCAGAAACATTTCTGGAAATTATAGAAAGAGGATTCCGAAATACTCAGACACGTTTCTGGATATTACAGAAAGAGGATTCCGAAATACTCAGACACGTTTCCGGACATTACAGAAAGAGAATTCCGAAATAATCAGAAACGTTTTTGAAAATTTCATGAACCGCAGCTGCACGATATACTCAGAAACGTTTCCGAATTTTTTTTACAGTGTATGTTTCGTCCACTACATCACTCGCCAGAGGGTTCTGAACACCTCCCGTTATTTTATAACTACCCTGTATTTCATTTTTCATTCGTTTAATAGAGACTTTTTGGTGTCTATAGCAGGTAATTTTTTCCCCAAACTTAAATGAATTTAATATTTTTGAACTCAATGAGCTCTTTTTAATCTCATTCTTCAACAGAGATTTTTTTCTTTCTTTTTTTTTTTTTTTGCTGCAACACATTTATTTAATAACCTGTTTCACCAGCTCTGTGGAGCCTTTTAAAGAACAGTCTCTCCATCATTTAAAAATAAGTATGAAATCTGGAGCAATACTTCTCTGAAACTGCGGGCATTTACTTTTAAAATTAAGTCGCCCTACTTAGAACGCTATTTGATTCAGAAATATAATGTTGCTTGAAAATGAAACAATTCCTTTTTACGCATAATTTAAAGCCAAAAGGTTTTTATTTTCTTAAATATAATGTCCAATAAAGCAATTGCATATTCTTTTCACCCATATCAAATGACCTGAAATGGTTTTAAATTCAAACAATTTAAAAGGGAAAACGGGTTGCTCTTAAGCGTTGATGCAGTTTTTTCTTCTGACCTCATTTGGCTCCTGCTGCATAATTATAAAATCAATTTTTCATTTAAAATTCTAATTTTTGTCCTGAAAAATATTATTATTAGGTCTTTGAATAAATCATTAAAAAATCATTCCTGACTAAAAGTCCAAAGAAAAAATTTTTAAAAACTAAAAATATTTATCAGCCGAAAAGAAATTCAAATTTCTGAAATCATAAATCTAAGTTTTGCACTCTTTTTGGGAATGCAAAGAAAGACAATCCCTTGAGGAATACTACTTTTATCACAAGGAAGCCCAAAAGCGCTGCATATTTTTCTCTAAATCATCCTCCATATAAGCATGAAAATTAGAGCAGAAACTAAAAAAGCAGCAAACGAGCCTTTTTTAAAATTACTATAAGCAGAAAAAATACAGGATGTTTCGCATTGAATAGGGAAAAAAATAGACTAGTACAAAGTTCAAAATTGCTTCATTGATTAGAAATAAATTGATTTTGAAGCTAAAATTGTGTACGTTTTATGCATCAACAACGAAAAATCTCACGGATACGATATTGTGGATAGAGTCAGTTAAGCAAAACAGGAATGGGGAAAAGCGTACTTTGGTTACGAAAAGTGCAGAAGTCATTTTTTATCATCGTTCAAGGATAATTTCCTATGAAACTCGGTAAGAGCCACTCCATAGTGCCGTTATGTCACAGTGGGTTAAGCAGTGTTGAATCCACAGTATGATTGGTCTTGCTTGGACAAACAGCATATCATTATTGTAACAGTAACCAAAATCTCCAGATCTAAACGTTAGGGATTTTTTCTTGCAGGATTTTATTAAAAACAACGAATTTGCGCTTTTCTAGTGCTAAGGACTTACAATAGTAAGTCCCAAAACGTACAATAGTTTTTGGGGATGTGGGAGCAAAACCTTGAAGCAGTGGATAACTGAAAAGCTCGAATCATTTAAAAGGTGCAGTAGCGAGTGCAAACTAAAATACCACATCGACATTTGTTGCGTCTTTTGAGAGTTACAAATATAACATCTATGGACACTTTTAAAAAATATTTTTAAAAAAACCCCGAGGCGCAACAGCCCATGAGGACTAAGGCCTACTCTGTCCATCTCAGTTTTCCTGACCAAGAGCTCTCGGATGTATGGCAGATTTCCCAGTTAGGTGGTCAGCCAAACGCAGAAACCCCAGAGTTTAGTTCCCAAGCACGTTAGACACTCACTTTATCAACCCACTGAAGGCCTAAACGGCTGAGTCGACCGTGCCCAACCCGGCAATTGAATCCAAGTCTGCTGCGTGGAAAAACGAAACGCTACCACTGAGCCATTAGCCTTTTCTATAGAAACCTACTTTTTGATCACGGATTGTATGAAATTGGCAAACGTCCAGTTAAGACGAGTCTGTCTGAATGAGGGAGAAAAGTAAAATTTTGATGCGCGTGTTCTGCTCTTTTGAATGTGACTCTGCTTTATTCAGAGGCTAAGATGCATCAGCAAAATCTGGATCTAATAGACGCGTCCATTTCCGCCTGTAAACCGGATGCTTGCCTTTTCATACAATCCGTGGTTTGACAGTAGGTAACTATAATTTTACTGTCCGTTTGATTCATGGAAACTAAGTAGTTCTCAGGCTCATTTTCTTTTTGCCCCGTTCAATATGAACCACCCTGTAGTATGGAATCGTATCTATTGCTTTTGCTATTAAACATACACATTTACGGTAAATATTTTTTGTGTCTATTGTTATAGGTATTCATTCCGAAACATAATAAACAAACACTTCTCACTACACAATAAATATTTTTAAGTTTTACTACTATTTCTTTACTACATAATAATTAATTTACCGTTTTCCTTTTACAGCCCCGAACGAAGTAATGCAGGCTTTAATTTTGTTGTTTCAAACAGAAACTTTTTGATTTCCACCCATTTTTAATTTGATGTTTTAAATTAATTTCAAATAAATAAATAAGGTCATAGTGGCACCACAAAACGTGAACATCAAAATTTCATGGTGAATTTGCCTTTTCCCCAGCAAGACTCATTCAGATGGAATCGCCTTAATTTGGCCGCTTGCCAATTTCCAACACCAATATAGCCGAAATATACTGCCGTGGGAAGGTAAATAGCATTATCTGCAGAAATTAGTTCTCGAGATATTTTGAGAAATGTGCGCTGAGTTCAATACTACCGATCGGGAAATGTTGCAAATATTCGTTTTTTTTTTTTTTTTTTCGCGCCTTTTGTTCGGCGGAAACCAAATAAGCAAGCTTGTACAATAAAGCTAACGTACAATAGATGGCAAAAATGCAAAACAATGAAAAATAAAAAATTTAGAGTTACTGCTCTTTACCTGCCCACGACAGCATAGCTGCATATTGGCTCTTCTGAAGATCTTTTTATGCGACACTACTCTAGGCGGGTATCGCCGTTGCCACTTAAGAATGTTGAAGCAAAGTAAGCATCAGAAGAAGGCCACCTGAGTTTCCTCACGCTGCAAAATTACATTAGCGATTAAATTTAGCCGGGAGCGTAAAGCTCTAAGCTAGGAATTCTAAATAGTAGCCACTGGTCACCAAAGTCACAGAAATGGTACGCCCTTTTGCCTTTTTGGTCGTCAGTATGTAGGCAGTGCAAAAAGTAAATATAACACATGTTCGGCATTAGTGATAATAACAATAATTTTTTTAATTCCACTACTCCTCATAAACAACAACAAATTTTGCTGGAGAAATGTTAAAACTTTACTAATAACAAAGCAGAAAATATCTCTGTCTGGATATCTCTCTCTGTCTGTCAGAACCTCTGTGACGCGCATAGCGCCTAGACCGTTCGGCCGTTTTTCATGAAATTTGGCACAGAATTAATGTGTAGCATGGGGTGTGCACCTCGAAGCGATTTTTCGAAAATTCGATTTCTTCTTTTTCTATTCCAATTTTAAAAACAATTTCCCGAGCAAAATCATCATAAGATGAATGAGTAAATTACAATGTTATCATAACGTGAAACCGTAACATGGGCAAGTCAATTGGCGAGAAATTCATCATACATTATTTGTAAATATACAGGCGAACCAAAATACCTTTTAATTTTCTAATACGGGCAAAGCCGTGCGGGTGCCACTAGTATGAAAATAAAAGCATACAATTGAGGAAATATCTTACCAATATTTAAATGTAATACAAATGTAGGCAATATATAGCTAAATGAAAGAAAATGTGAGAACTCATACAGGCTTTAGTTTATTTCTTAGTCAGAAAATTCATTTTACCTTACACATATTTTTTCAGTTACGTAAGAATTACAAAAGGTTGAAAACGAAAAAAATATTTCGATCGTAAAAACGAATCATTTTTAAATACGATTAAATATAAAAACGTCAGGAATCATTAATTTTGTTACTTAAATTGAAAATATTCAGTCTGAAATGAACAAGGAAAAACAATATTTGTACAAAATCAAGATAACGCATTCAATAGAGACTCAAGAGTAAAGCCCTAATAGCGATATAATTTTTAACAAATAAAGAAACACATGGTGACCACTTTTGTCTACTGGGACTTATTCTTTGGTTGCCATTTTTAATGAAGTGGCCTCCCGCTGGCGACTGTAACGAAACGGGCGACCAATTACGTAGAACTTTACGGAAGTGTCTGAGCCAAGTAGCCTCCCTAAAATACTTTTAAAATACCTCACAATTATGCAACACAGACATTGACGAATTTCTCCGTCCTGAAAAGTTGTAGGCTGAAGAGGAGTTTGAACTCGCAACATAAGGCTTAAGAAATCAAGGCCTACCCACTATGTCACTCAGCTCTGGCTGCCTTTAGTATAAAAATGTATAATTACGTTTTACAATTTAAGCTTAATGGAAAACACGAGATGAACATTTAAAAAATATAATAATTAACAGAAGTTGCAATTTTGAAGCAAAACAACATTTTTCCAGTTCATAATTCATTTCTTACCAGCTTAACTAGCAATTACGGTGAAATATTTCGGGCATAAAAAAGAGCCATTAAACGTAAACAGCAAAACTTGCGCCAGTAAAGTGACATTATAAACAAAGTCTGCGATTGTTCGAAATCATATTTCATCACGCACAATAAAGTTAGTCCCATAAAGATCTTAAATTCATAACACAGCAACATAAAAAAATAACAAGTTTTAGAGCAGAGCAAATGCAGTTAGTTCCAGAAAATTAGAATTAGGAAAAATGATGATAGCATTTTTCGAATCATTATTCAGCGCTACTCCAACAATTATTTACTTTGGAACGATCAAAACAGGAAACTATTTCACAGTTAAGGAAATAATAATTTTCCAAAAATTCAAAACTGTTTTCTTAGCTTGGGAAAACAAAACGATAAATTATAAAATAGTTAGGAATGAAATGATCGCATTTTATTTTTCTGCTTTTCTATCATAGAAGGTAATAAATGAAGCTGATTTGTAGAAAAATATTTAAGTTGTGTCAGTCGAGAAACCAACTGAACTCATAGCAAGCAAAAATTATTTACAAAACATTAATTTTAATTGCTTGCGGGTAATAAATACAAGCATTCATTTTGAGAAAAAATCATTGTAAGAACGAAGTTAATAAAAACATCAAGAGTAGTAGATGTCATTCGCCTAGTCACCATATGCTAAAAATCAAGTCCGCCATTTGGGGGGGGATCAGGGACGTTTTCAGTTCCCACATGGATTTTAAAAAACCTCATACATATAATAGCGAATGATCGAGTAACGCTCCTGACGTCACCAACGATGAAACTCGCGCGATAGCTTGCGATACGGCAATATTTTATTGTTGCATCACTTAAAATGCAATAATTTTATTCATAATTAGATAATATTTTTGGCAGCGCTTGAGAAGCAAAGAAGGGATTGTTTTAACAAGGCAAAACTAGATCCAATAAGCTACTGCTTTGCTGGTCAGACATTGAGTAAAAATATTTTTACGCTTTATCGATTGGGCCACTGTGATTGTCAGTCTGATTGCTCTGTACAGCAACATTGGTATGTGTACGAAAATGGTAATTTCTCTTCTTAACAACGAAGAAAATGATGCACAGAGACAAATATGTGTATAATTTTCAGTGAATAAATGAATCATAAACGCAATCTATGCTATAAGAAAAAAGATTGATGAAAAATTAAAAATTAATTTGAATTTTGACATCTGAAATTCAAATTATGTTTTTCGCAATCACGAGTGTGTGTGTGTGTTTGTGTCTGTCTGCAGGCATGAATGTGTGTGTAGGTAGGTGTGTGTGTGTGTGTGTGTAGATGTGTGTGTGCAGGTGTATGTTTGTATGTGTGTGTGTGCAGGTGTGTGTATGTGTATGTTTTTATGTGTGTGTGTGCAGGTGTGTGTATGTGTATGTTTTTATGTGTGTGTGTGCAGGTGTGTAGGTGTATGTTTTTATGTGTGTGTGTGTGCAGGTGTGTAGGAGTGTGTGTAGGTGTATGTGTGTGTAGGTGTATAAGTATATGTGTATGTGTGTAGGTGTATGTGTGTAGGTGTATAAGTGTATGTGTATGTGTGTAGGGGTGTATGTGTGTGTGTAGGTGTGTATGTAGGTGTGTATGTATGTGTGTAGGTGTGTATGTATGTGTGTAGGTGTGTAGGAGATAGACGAAACCTGGAGACGGTTTTCGCTAGAGGAGCAGCATCGGGAGGCCGGTCGACGGTGGTTCTGCAGAGGGAGGCGGGGGGGGGGGTAAATAAAATCATAGGAATTCAAAACAGTCAAATGAACAATAAGCAATGTGATTACTCAATAATAAAAATGTTTCTCTGTAATACAAGAGTTTCACTTCTATTGTGTCTTTCCTATTCTGTGAAAATAAGGCCTTTAGTACTAGAACCAGCTGATCCCCAGTTTTTCATAAGAATTTTTCTTAAACAATTTGATACTTATTTGCGCCGGGATGCGGTTTTGATCGAATCTATCTCAATCAGTTCGGAAACCGCTGCCAAAACCTCGTTTTACATCAAAGATAGCTCAATCCATGTTTTTGGGATATTGTCACTAAAAACGCACGAGTTGCATAACTTTATCATTTTAATGAATTGTTTTAGCAACTTTCATTTTTAATTGCACATGACATGAAATTGAGTTGTCAGATGAGTTTAATTGGAAATTGAAAGAAAAATTAAGGAAGAAAAACAGTTGCCGATTTGAAATCAGTTTAACCCAAATCATTTAACTGTGCAAGTACTAATAGAATCTCGTTTATCTGAAACTTCCGTTTATCAGGATCGAATTTATAGATGTAAAACAAATATTTTACATAAATAATAATTTAGATTATGATTGAACGAACGGAACTATAAATACACCCAAGTATTTGCATTTGTTTTGATTAAACATATAACTCCTGCTCAGAACGTTCGGCAAAGTATAGTAATCTGACAAACAGCATGGCGTTCTTGGATCAACAGTCCAACACCACTGAAGCTGAACTAAAAAAATTGCGAGAAACGGTACTTCGTATAGTTTTGTTACAAAACTTTCTCTTTTGCTGTAATAAAAGATACGTCTGCTTATTTTAGAATGTGGTTTGCTCATTGCTCGGATTTTCGTTTATCTGGATTTTGTTTCTCAAGATTTCCGTTTATCCAGATTGCCTTTGCTCCCAGTTAGTCCGATAAACGAGGTTGTACTGGAGTCAGACATTCAAAAAAAAAGAAACCAGAAATGAACTTATACACTCAATGCTGTTCAACTGAAAATTATTTTATTGAAAAGATTTAATAGTCAGAGCATTAAATGTTTTTTTTTCTCTTCTGTATTTTTTTAAAAACGGATTAAGCTGGTTTGGATACTAAACGCCTCATTTATCCCCATGGAGATTTTAAACGACAGATCTGATAAAATGCTCCAATTATTCATATTGTCGTTCTTTAAGTTTTTGTTAAACTCAAAATGGTAAAAATCTCGTTTTGGCTGTAGCTCTCAGGAGAGGAATCTAAAGTCCAAACGCCTACTACTCGTCAAATTTCGTTGCACGTATGAGGATAAAATCAAGGCAGAAGAAAAAAAAAAACACATTTCTTTTCCTTATCTAGAAGCAAAACAGAGCGATGACTTTAAAACGTGACAAAACGGGAAATGAAAAACAGGAAAGTAGGAGAAAAGTTCCGTCCATTGAATTCGAAGTGTAAGTTATGATGCACAGAAAATAAAGGATTAAAAATTCATAAATCAGAATTTTTTTTATAGATTTTGCATAGAAACTACATTGGAACCTTTCAATAAGGGACACTTAGGGGACTGAAGTTTTTTTCCTTTAAATGTAGGCTTTCCTTCTATGGAAGTGTTTAAGTTGATACATGGAGTAATGTTCACTCAGTATAATTTCATAATAAACGTAAACTATTGACAATGCTTAAAAATGTTTCATATACAACTCAAATTCAAAAAAAAAAAAAATACTTTTCACTTTTCGGGAAAAACAAAAGATATGTGCCCAGCAAGCATTTAAATTGAATGTTTAACCTTTCTTAGACTTTAAAGTGTACTTCACATCTCTTCTCTACATAGTACAAAATGAAGTCTCCAAAAAGCGTCTGTTTGTTTAAACGCGTAAAACACGGGAACTACCCGCCCTATTTCGCTGAAATTTTCACAGTATCTTTCTTTCAGCCCCGGAAAAGTTTGAAGACCAGTTCGAAAAAATTCGACGAGTAGTTCTTTTTTTACTTCAATTTAAGTGCAATTTCTACATAAATTCCCAAATATGGGGTTGAAAAATTACTTGCACATATCAATATTACATATCGTTGGAAAGGGTAGAATTTTCCACGTTCTACGCAATTTGTTTTAATGCTCTATTTTAATTATGGCGGGAGTTATTTGCGTTTTTAGCTCGAATTTTTTAGGCTTAGCTGAAATTTAGGCACTACTTTCTTCATTAAATCTATCAATATAAAGTGAAGGAATTGTCCCACAGTTTTTTTTTTTTTTTGACACCATTGGAAAAAAGCGATATTTTTTACTCCAGATCCATCTCGACCTATGGTCGGAAAACTAAGCTTCTATCTCGTAAGGAAAAAAAGTTACAAGCCTTTTAAAATCAAGTTCAAAAAAATCTCATTTCCATTCAATTTGTTAACCATTTTATTTTCGCTTTTTCCACGGTTACGCTTTTTGAATCCATCCTTCTCATTTCGTTAATTTCTTAAACTTATTTTATTTTGCGTTACCATGGTTACGGCAGTGATTGTAAACTTAGAAATACGACAGGGGTCATTTTGACCTTCGGAAAAGAAATCTGCATGGTGCCCTAAATAGTATTACATATTTGTTATAATTTGCTAAAAATAAACTTATTTATAATACTTACAATTTATTTTTAAGGGCTCAGAGATTTTAAGGATGTATAATGAAGTATTTAAAAATCGTTTAAAATTGCCCTTAGAATAACCAGCGCTATTTCAGTTGCATATCAGAAACTAGTGGCTAATGTTCCCTTTTTTCAAGCGTTCCTACAATGATATGTTCAGGGGAGCATTTTTTGAATATCTTCTCTGTTTCAGCATTAATATATGTGTTTGAATATTTTTTCCCTAAATGGGTTCAAAACGACACTTGCCCATACTTCTAGGTACAAACCTTTAGAATTGATTTAAAAAATCACTATTTTCTTACAAAATTTTATATTATAACACAGCACAATGATTTAGGAAATGCCGAGGAAAGATTAAGCTTACTTTCAGAAAATTTAGACGAGCAGTTAGCAAAAAAAAAAAGTTCATTTGTAGGCTATGGGACCAAAGGCATAAAAGATGCTTAAAAACATGGTTCCGTTTGCCAACTCCGGGGACTACAAAAAGTGATATTTTTCTGAATCCTTAAAACAGATGAAAATAAACCCAATGTTCACAAAAAAATAGTGTCTCATAATTTTTTTACAGAACATTAGAGATACATGAAAAGGTGTGAAACTGACAAGCAAGGGGGAAGACAAGTTTTTTAATACATAAAAAATATTATACATGTACATTAAAAATATTATGCATGTACGTTAAAAACATTATGCATGTAGGGGAAAGTGAGGTGAAACCGGGATCCTATGGTTTGCAGGCTTCCAGAAATCAGTTTTTAGCATAAAGGAACAAAATTTTATAAAAGTACGCACTACTTATCTATTAATGCAACCACAGTTTCAAAACCCATAAGTGTTTTTTTTTATTAATTTTTACTAATTTTTTTGTTAAAAAAAAGTCATTTTACCCCGGTTTGCCTCACTAGTCTGGTAAAACCGGGTAGACATGTAATTGCTATAGGAAAATAAACTTTTTAAATGTTTCCACTAAATTCTAGTTTTATTTAGTGACATATGTTAACTATTGTCATAACATACTGGAATCAGTATAAAAGACGCATATTGATGAGTTGACAGTAAATTTGTCTTTTTTACCTTTAATTTTTTGCTGTAATATAAGGCCTATTGACACCAGTCGCAAGTAGAATAGTTATCTTCCTCTTCGGCCTCAGAGCAGCTTTCATGGGGCCCAACGACGACAATGGATACATTGGATAAATCCCTCACCACCCTTGGAGTTGGAATAAAGCTCATTGCAGTAAATGCAGGGCAGTATTGTCCTTCTCTTTATTGGACTCATCCCCTCATATGCTCCTTCGGTTTTTCTTTTCTTGGACGCTTTATTTTCTGTCTGTTCCTTTTTGGCATCTTTATAATGTTTGCCTTTTCTTTGATTCGTTTATCTTTCTTTCAGGGTTTTTTTTTTCCCCCTTCCGTCCATATCTTCTTTCCATCATTTTTCTTTTTCTTTTCTTCTAATGTTGCCTGAAGATGAAGCTTGTATGGGGAGCCCGTCAAAATTATAGTTTTTCCTTTTCTCTTGTCCTCTTTCGGCTGCATCTTGCTCTCAGTGTCAGTGTATGGGAGTAGTACCCCGGTTTTGCCCCGCACATACAGCTTTCATAAAAAATGCCGTCATATGACTATACAGAACGCTACAAACAATTACTTAGAATGATAATGACGGTAATTAAATGTTGTACAAAGAGAGCTACATGCCTTTACTGTTACAAAAGCAGGATTGTAGTATAATCAGTCTAGTTTTGTTCAAAAATTTTAAGCAAAAACCACACAAACAGAATTTTTTTTCATAGGAACGAAAGAAGCGAGTCCTCTGCGTTCTAATTTAATGGCCACTGCTTTTTCATCAAGGTGGAAGGTAATTCCTCTCTTGTCCACGTGATTGCAGCTCCTTACAGCGGCTAGAAGGGGGTACCCGGTTTGCTCCCGACTTCCCGGTTTTACCCCACTTTCCCCTACATCAAAAAATGGTTTTTTTTTCAAGAAGCAAACTCTTTATTCTGAAGTATCATCGTCCAGAATCACTGAATTCATCTATCCTGTTTTTGCGTATAGAGTTATTTTCCTGCTGAGAGTTTATACAGCTACAGTCAATAGAGGAAAATTATGTGCGTGAAAAATTTTACGTCTTGCATGTACTACAATTCTTTGAAGAACACCGAGTTTTCGGGCATGCACAGGAAACTAGTTTTTGAACGTTATCTGATGCAATGGGAATAGTGCTCCATTGTACTTCAATACTGCTCGCATTTATAGTCCACCCAATGTTCTGATGAATTGCGAGCATTGATTAAATCAGTTGTGCTCAACCTACAGACCGCGGATCAAATCTGGCCCATGAAACTGACCCATGTGCCAAGTCGTTGTATTCAGTGTTAAAAAACCAAAAATATATTCTAGAACCTTCCAAAACTAATAGCAATCTTCTTTCGGTGTTATGAATTTTGAAGTCAAGTAGTTATAAATTGATTTCTGAAATACAGATGCAATAAAATAAGCATGTAGTAATAATGGCAGCAATTTTGGTTTGTAATTGTCTTTCGTTTCCCTTGTTTTCCCATGTTATCTGGAAAAACTTAAATCATATAAATTTCATATTTGTTCTCGCCCACGAGATTCCAATTAATGTGAGTTGTAGCCCGCAGGTAAAAAAAAAGGTTATTCACCCCTGGATTAAATTATCAAGCATCAGCAATGAATATTTGCTTGATCTAGTGCACAAACGAGGGGATATGGTAGGAGTCAGAGTCAGGTTCCTTTTCCCTCCAGCTTCACAGCCATGGTAAAAACATTTGCGCTTTAAATTCATTTCATTTTGATTCAGTTATACTTATCTCGGACTTTCGTCAATGTTAAGTCTACGAGATATGGCATTTCTATATTTATTAATAACTTTCTTTTCTATTTCTTGTCACCAAAAACTGAGAATGTATTCAGAATCTACTCCATTTTTTCAATTTTTTGGCGACATAAAATAATTTTTTACGTTGTCGCTAATGTTAAAAAAAAAAAAAATGTCGAAAAAAATGCCCTTAAAATCGCTAATTTAAAAAAAAAAATCTTTTGTAAAAATGTTCTCATCAAGAGCTTTTGCCAACAAAGTTTTTCTTAAATCCGACTTTAAGTTCGCATTTTATATTTGCCTTTAATTTTTTCTGCAATCGCTGATATAAAGTGTTTTGAACTGCTCAATGTTGAACGAAAAATTATTCAAATGAAAAAATGAAAATACCTGAATGAGGTGTCATCAGGGAGATATAAAAAAAAAGGTTTAAATCGAACGATTTGTTCAAAAGTTTTTTTTTTTTTTTTTTTTTTTTTTTTTGATGGGGGGGGTGGCGGGTCGGAGCACATACGTCGACCTACAGACACATATTTTCCCCACATCAAACCCTACTTTCGAATTTGATATTCATTTAATTATTTCATCTATTTTTTGACTTTTTTTTTACTAAGCAATATTTTTACGATACATTAATCTTAGCTCGTTATATAAACCACCTTTCATGTCCTTGTTTATTTTATTTTACTTTGACGAGAAAAGTAGGCTATAAATGAACTCAAAATATCGTCTGTAATCAAAAAGCAATATTATTAAAAAAAGGAAATGATAAAACATCGTGATATGAAAGGGATATATATATTATTAAATTTTTAATTTATCGTCTGCTAATGTTTAATTTTATAATATTTTTTAGACTTATATTGGCATCTGCTAGAGTTGTTTATGTTCTTAAGATTTTTGTATGTCAATTATTGCTATTCGGTGATTCATTAATATCTTTTTTGTGAAGTAAAGTGCCTTCTAATTTTTTTGTACTTAACTATGTCTATGTGAGCTGACCCTAGTGAAATAAACGAAATCTTGAGATTAAGATCATTCAGAGCTGCGGATTGATACAATTTTTGATTTCCTTTTTAACCGACGAAAAAACGGAGGAGGTTCTCAATTCGACACGTATATATATTTTTTTTTTTTTTTTTTAATGTATGACCACGCATAACTTTTTACAGAACAGTCTGATTTTGATAATTCTTTTTTTATTGGAAAGCGTATACCTCGAAGGTGGTCCCATAAAAATTTTGAAAAAAAAATTCCTACCCTAAGGGTGGGAAAAAGGGGGTTGATTTGTTGTTCACTCACAGATTTTTAATGTATGACCACACATAACTTTTTACAAAATAGTCCGATTTTGATAATTCCTTTTTTATTGGAAAGGTTATACCCTGAAGTTGGTCTCATATAAATTTGGAGAAAAAATTCCTACCCTAAGGGTGGGGAAAAAGGGGAGATTTGTTATTCACTCACAGATTTTTTTTATATATGACCACACATAACTTTTTACAGAATAGTCCGATTTAGAATATTCTTTTTTTTATTGGAAAGAGTATAGCCTGAAGTTGTTCCTATATAAATTTCAGGGAAAAAATCCTACCCTAAGGGTGGGGAAAGGGGGGGGGGCGATTAGTAGTTCACTCTAAGATTTTTTGATGCTGAATTGGGTATAACAAAAAAAAAAAAAAAAACCTCACGATGAATGAGATGCAGACTTGTATGTCTTTCGTGTGTACTGTCTTGAGCAGGTAAACGACAGTATCTGCAGAAATGAGTTTTCGAGATATTTGAAGAATTGTTCGCTGGATTCAGTAATATCAACTGGGAAATATTGGAATTATATTTTTTTTAGCGGAAACCAAATAAGTTAGTTTGTACAACAAAGCTAACGTACAAACAATGATGACAAAATGCCAAAAAAAAAAAAAGATAAAATTGCAGTTATAGCCCTTTACCTGCACACGGCAGTGTAGACCTCTCAATCTCTGGTACTTGTGATTAGGGTTAGTTTTCAGTGCCAGTCGTCTACACTGTAAAAAAAATTCGGAAACGTTTCTGAGTATATCGTGCAGCTGCGGTTCATGAAATTTTCAAAAACGTTTCTGAGTATTTCTTAATTCTCTTTCTGTAATGTCCGGAAACGTGTCTGAGTATTTCGGAATCCTCTTTCTGTAATGTCCAGAAACGTGTCTGAGTATTTCGGAATCCTCTTTCTATAATTTCCAGAAATGTTTCTGAGTATTTTGGAATCCTCTTTCTGTAATTTTCAGAAACGTTTCTGAGTATTTCGGAATCCTCTTTCCGTAATTTCGAGAAATGTTTCTGAGTATTCTGTGCAGCTGTGGTTCATGAAAGTTTCGAAAACGTTTCCGAGTATTTCGGAATTCTCCAAACAATTTTCAAAAACGTTTCTGAGAATTTCGGAATCCTTTTTCCGTGATTTTTTCTAAAAAATAATTCTTTACTATAGTATTGCATGCCATATCAGTTTCAATTTCTTTCATATCTAAGAGCAATGAAATAAGCAATTTTAGAATCATTTGTGGATTTTTTTTTCTTCTGAATTTCTACTGAAAAATAGCATGGTTAACAGCATAACATATGCACAGTTATAAATTTTTGAAAATTTACGAAATAATATAGTAGTTTCATTCATAATCACAAAATCGTCGGGGGAGGGAAGGGGAAGAGTACTTTCTCAAAAGTGGGATTGTTTGTTAAACAATATTAAACTTCAGTTTTTCTCTCTATTTTCAAGAAAAAATTATCAACATATTGTATTTTTATTGCAGAACTTAAAAACATATCTTGTATCAAACTTGATAGCTTTTATTTTCGGATATAATTTGACAGAACTTACCTACACTTTGCGTTCCGAAATTCGTTCACGTCAAGTCAATTTCTTTGACGAACAAAGTGTACCGAATAGTACCAACAGAGAAATTGATGAATTTAAATATAACACCAAAGTCCCCCTGCTGGAACCATTCAGGTTTATTCTTCTGTTCTGCCCTTTTTCAGTTTATCACAAATATAGATACGTAATCAAAATAGGTTACTGATTTTATTTTTAGAGTGTGCGCAAAATGCATTATATATTTTATTTATTAAAACATTGAACTCTATTACATGATTATTCCATTTCATATATACGAGAGTCGCCCCCCCCCCCCACACCATAAGAGTGATGATGCACCCATAAAATGATATAAAGCGCCCCCCCCCCCCCTTAAAAAAAAGCAACCGATTGAAAATGTCAATGGCACAGTCTGCGTGGTGAACGCCCCTCGTCTTCTCCCCATATGTGCATTGCATATTAATAACATAGTATTTAAAAAATGATCACTTTTAAAACGATGACATGAAATAATATTACTTTTTATTTCGGCATGTAAATACAGCTGTTCCATTTTTGCCACTGACTCATTCCTCCTGACTGTCCTACATTAAACTAGTATATCCGCGAAGGAAATGTTATTTTCGGAACAACTAATGTCAAGGAATTTTTTTTATTGTTAACCACATTTAACAAAATGAAAAAGCAAATGAATTAATTGCATAACTATATTCTTACTAATAGATAACATGGGCATTTTCTAATGGTATGAATTTTTTTTAAATGAATGAATAAATTATAATAAAAAATGGTAAATAATACTGGCACACTTTTTGTGAAACATATAACAATACTAGAAAATATTTGCATTACCATATTTTTAATGAATTGAACAATTGATTTTTTTTTCTTTTTGAACCAAAATGTATGTACATCCAAGTATTTTGAAATAACTTTTCTGTGATTGCTTCTCAAATATAAATCTTATTTCTTTTGCGTAATTAATCAGTTTCAGTTGGTTACAACAAATAATACACAGCGCACATAGGTATGTAAGATAACTTTAAATTAATTCGATAAACCCAAAAACAGTTACAATTGGAGCCTCATCAAATGCAAACGAACAAAAATATAAATGTATATAACAACATGTTTTAAAATCTTCATTAATACTTACAAGTGAACATGAGTGGAAGAAAATCTAAGTACCTCCATTACAACTGAATAAGTAATCCAAAGGGTTTCGTTTCATTAAGTATAAACACGGTTGTTGAAACTATTCACGCTTGAACACACAATATATATCTAATTATAGTCGCACTGGAAAGCAAATGGTTGTTAACTAATTTAATAGCTGCGTACATCGTCTAAAAAATCAAGGGTAGTCCAAAATGCAAAGGCGTAAAATTAGTTTCGACACATTTTACTACTCTCTAGACATGAAATAACAAGCAATCCAACGCTAAAGAGTTGCTGACTGCAGCAACCATAGATAAGAAAAAAATAAGTTCTCGTTATTTCCGACTCATTGGCGCCCATGTTGGAAAGATGAAATACGTTTCGAAGCGTTGCGTCATCACTTCCGCGTCTAGATTTCTTGAAATAACAAAAAGCTTTCTGAATAATGAGGAGTTCGCTATTAGATGAAGGATTCCTACTATTTCGGAAACGTTTCCGATATATCCAGAAACGTTTCCGGAATTTGTTACAGTGTAACATTTTTTATATTCAGGATTTGTATGAAAAAATAGGGCGAAGTTTAGTGATGGTGACATACTATGTTGCACGATTTTAGATGTATGCATTATTTGCGGCTGATGACAATTAAATGATTGGCGTTGTTTTTGAAGAACTGAAGATGTTTCTTTACCTTGATTTAACTGTTCTAGTGTATTTTCGGGTGTTATCGTAATTGGTGTCAGTGAAAAAACATTCCCAGTTAACACACTTACAGATGTGTTTTTAATGACCAAATTTCTACGCACGATATTATGCAGTTCATGGATACTAGTAAATCGTATACAACATGAAGTACCTCTCGTTGGAGCTTTGAAACCTTTTAGACCTCGTGCGTGGGAGTCAAACAACCAGCAAGAAAAACTTCCAGGATCTGGTCTGCAATGGACGGCTACAGTTGTATTATTCATAGTAAGTATGGCATAACTATGATCCCTAAATACATTTATTAGAGCGTTTAACAAATTCGGAAATCCTTCTCCACTATTGTCGTTGTCTGCGTGACCATTAAATGATGATTCATGAAGAATATTGATATGAACTTTTCGATTATTGTATATGATATTGTATATGATCCACCAGTCACATGGTTTGGTTAATGAGCAGCAGAAGGGTTGCCATAGCTCGGTCTACTCTTATTATTAGTCTATGATTTCAATCACTAATTAAAAACGATTGGTAAACGAACTTGAACGATATTGCACTTGGCCCACAGACTATTGGGATTGAATGAACTTTCTCAGTTTTGTAATTCTTGAGTTAAACTGAATAATACAGAAGTTTTTTGACAACGGTGATTTGTATCGAGTCCAAAAATTAGAATATTTTAAGAGAATTTAAAACAAAAAAAAATCAATTCTTCGCCGTGACACGTTTTACTAAAAGCACTGCTCTATTCCTTTCAGACAGGAATGGGGTTGTTTTCATCAGTCAAAAGTACTTCTTTTAGTCACTGAAGTTGATAGAATGAGCAACAAAATAATAATAATAATAATAACATGGAGCGAGGAAACTCTTTTACTTTTAATAAGTTTAACTTTTAATTAGTTTTTAAAATTTTCCGATTTTTAAAATAAGGCGTGGTCTTTATGACGTCACAAGAGATGAACTTCGGCGCGCACTCCACTAGTGCCCTGAATGTTTACTCTTGCTGTCTACCGCGTTTTCAGGTTATAATAATTCAGAACCGAATTAAATAATGCGCTCTACGCTTGCTCTCTACCATATAGTTGCCAGTACATGTGAGTAAAGAAGCGAATTAAATATTGCGCTCTGCGCTAATAGCATCAGTGAATGGCATATCATCACTTGTGGTGTCATGTGCAGAAGAGTAAAAACAGAAATCGAATCCGCGCACGGATTTTTTTTTTTTTTTTTCAAATATTAAACTTTGTCAAATTATTTCTAAAATGTTCAAATCCTATGTTTTTAAGCATGCTATTTCAGGAGAAAAAAATTTTTTTTTTAAAAAATCTCGGAAACGACCCCATTACACCAGATATTTGAATTCATTGCCACTAATACGACACTTAAATTGTAATTGCGTTAATAATCCTTAAATTGTAAAAATAATTTTCGCAATGTTGTTGAAAACTGTTTTGCTTCTTCCTGAATAATATGCATCTTTTTTTTTTTTGGGGGGGGGGGGGGCATTCATTTTTCATGGCACATTACCAATTTTTGTTTAAAAGTTTTTGTTATTCTATTATCTTGAATTTAGGTTCTATACTAAATTAAATTCAGAACTATTCACAAAGCTAAGTATTTATTCTTTAAAAAAATAAAATTTAATCAACAATTTGGTAATGGAAAGACTAGTAACTTACAGAGGTTATGATGAAGTGATTCGCTGCATGGGTTTGTTTGATATCATGCAATTTAAAATGCGATACACTGGAACTTACAATCATTGTTCACATTTTAAATTTTCCAACAAAGCCTCTCTTACACTTTGTGGTGAATTTTGAGCTTACCCTTTTCTTTAAAAAACCAGCAGAAAAAAATAAGAAGTTTATTTCTCTACTCAAATTTACAAATTATTTTTGAATATTTATTTTAACACAATACAAACATTTACATGACGTAATGCGTAATGAATCGTGATGTTGCCAATGAGGTTTCTGCAGGCTTTATGAAGCATATTCCATAAATAGATAAACAAAAGCATATATATCCTGTCCGACCACGGATTGTATGGAAAGACAAACATCCGTTTTACAGCCGGAAATGGACGAATCTATTACTTTTTACCGATGTCAGCTTTTGCAGAAGCAGAGTCTCATTCAAATGAGTGGAATACGCTCATCAAATTTTTACTTTTCCCCCTTATTCAAATAGATTCGTCTTATCTGGACATTTGAAAATTCCATGCAATTCGTGGTCGAACAGTGTGTATATATATATATATATATATATATATATATATAATATATATATATATATATATATATATATATATATATATATATATATATATATATATATATATACTTTTATCCTCAGATATATAATTGCTAATTCACTGATAGAGTAACGCTGCCGTCACCAACAATGAAACTCGTGCCATAGCACGATAATTTGGTAATATGTTCTGGCAACGTTTGACACGCAGGGAAAGCTTTATTTTGACAAGGCTGAACTGGATCCGTTAACTTATCTGTTTTACTGGTAAGACCGTCATATCAGGGGAATAAAGAATCTAAAAAGTGATGAACAGTGAACACTATCTACTTGAGCTTAGGATTAAAACACTGGGCTTAGGGTTCAGATATCAGTATCAAAAAATCTCCAAACAGGCCATTGCTTCGTTCAAATGTAAAAGCAATTTTTACCCATCATACCTTGACCGGCGATTTTCTAGTTAAATCCGCCTTTAAGAACCATATCTTATAGAAAATTAAACCTTGATTAATGGTTTGCCGCTTTGGTTAAACAAATAGCGATCACTTGCGTACCCCTGGTTAAAGGTCTAGAGAACCCTAGGGTACTACAGAACCCGAGATGAAGACCTCTAACGGATGATGAAGGTTTCCAATAACCTTCCTCCCAAAATGGTTTCTTTCAGCCTTATGTGTGATCTTATTCTTTCTTCCAGAAAGGTAACAATATTTAAGATACCTAATGGAATTGTTTCCTTCAGTCAAAAGTACTACTATCAATCGCTGAAATTGATAGAATAAGCAAAAAAAAAAAGATAATGATATTGAGCAAGGAAAACTTTCATTTTCCCAACGTTTGATTCGTGATTAACTTTTTTTAAATGTCCGATTTTGGAAATGAGGAGTGATCTTTATGACGTCACAAGTGATGTACTTTCGCATGCTACTCCACTGGCACACTGAATGCTTACGCTTGCTGTTTACCACGTTTCCACTATATGATAATTAAGAAGCGGATTAAATTTCGCGCTCTACGCTTGCTATCAACCATATTGTTGCCAGTACATGTGAGTAATGTAGCGAACTAAATATTGCGCTCTGCGCTAATTGCATCAGTGAAATGCTTTTCACCACTTGTTATAAAAGTCATGGGCAGAAGTGTAAAAAATGAAATTGAATCTGCGCACCGAATAAAATACTTTTTTAAAAATATTAAACTTAGTCAACATATCTAAGAAATGGTCAAATTCTATATTTGTAAGCATTCTCTTTCAGAAAAAAAAGCACTTTTAAAATTTCGGAAACGACCCAATTACATACACTTAATGCAATACGCATTTGTTATGCATTTTTTTTTTCTTTTTTTCCTTTCCTTGCGTATAAAATGCAATTACCTCTTCCAGAATAGAAGCAGAAAATATGACGTTAGCGAAACAGTAATTGATTGGTAGAGAAAAGAGTTACAACATGTGCACGCGGCTTCGAAAATTGAAAAGGGAATTTTTGCAAAAGTTTTATAAAGAAACGAAACTCCGCAGAGAGAGTTCTTCTCTCAGCAAAATTCTCTTTGAGCCAGTAATAATTTAATTTTGACTAACGTTACGGCAGATCATTGATTTTAGTGTACTATCCTTGCCAGAAATGCAAATATATGTAAAGAGTAACTATGTAACTAAGTTTGAAGAAAGTATTGTCTTTTGGATTATACCTGTGCTCTGGGGGTATCTGTGCGTAAAAATAAATACTTCTCTAAATAAATTTCGAATGCTTTTAAAGAAATTGTCATTACGTACCAAAGTATTTGCATTTGATTTCTTTTACATAGTAAAGGAAGTTTTGTATTCGCGAAAATAATTTCTCTCAAATTTCAGCCTAATTTTCCATGTTACTAATCCCAGTATGAATGTTGTTCGACCCTACCGCACGTGCATATATGCCTAGGAGCGTATGGACTCCCGAAATATCAATTTTGGCGATCCCCTGTTTAATTACCACGAGTTTTCTCGTGACGTCTTCTGTATGTGTGTATCTCGCATAGCTCAATAAACGGTATGCCATAGAAAGTTGAAATTTGGCATGTAGACTTCTAGTGGGGTTTAGTTGAGCACCTCCTCTTAACGTTGTATTCGGATGTTCGTAAAAGGGTCTTTTACAACTTTTTGGATGAAAATCAGTGTTTAATATCAATGCAAACTCAAGTGATGGCATAATTTGGCGAACATTTGGCTTTTTCACCAAGCTTTTGGTCGCCAAGTTGGCAAGAAAAAAATATTTTTCGAATTTGGTTTCAATTTGGCGCTATATTGGCGATATTTAGAGAGTTATCGACTATATCATGTTAAAATTGTTGATATTGGGAAAATTAATCTCTGTAAAACGCTTTTTTGCATCGGTTCGTGACGAACAAAGGGATGAAATATTTAAAGAGTTTTCTTTCACTCCAAGGCATTATTATCATTAAGTTTGTTTAAAAGAAAGTCATGTGATGCACACATCAGCTCGTTTGAAGTTTTTTGTTAAGAAAAGACTTCATAAATGCATTTAGTTGAGAAATATAGTTAAATTTTTCTGGGTTCAAATGAAATATATCTTTTTTTTTTCTTTTTTCCTTTCCAGCAGAATGGTATAGTGATAAAGCGCTGGTCCTTTATGAAGAAAACGTTTTAAAGAAATGTGTCTTTTGTATTTGCTTTCTTTATCTTTCTAGTTAATCAATTGAAATTCGGTAAAAATTGCATCAAATAAGGATTTTGTAGTTTGCTGTAGAATTACAGGATTGCTACAAATGATTCATTTATTTTCGACAATCTGTTTTTTCTATAGCATTGCACGTACAACGATGACGAATATTTAAAAATAACCACAAACTCATCAAGACTGGGAATTGTGTTAACCAGACGCTGATACGAATACAGTCTTTAATATGGCGTCAAAAAAACTTTTTTTTTTTTTTTTTGCCGTCAAAACAAGTTTTTTTTTCTTTTTATGTGTGTGTTTGTGTGATAATATGAATCGTTCATTAGTTCATACAGTGCTTTAGGGGCACATTAATAACCTTGTTTACTTACCCCCATTACCAAAAGCGTTGGAAGAACTCAAGAATAACATCCACGCGGCAGTAACGACCAAGACCATTACGTAGAGTACTCTTTCAACATATTTTAAAGCATCGTTCTGGTAATGGTCATATCACTGCCACATTGATGCTATCGATGAGTTATTCTAAAGCTTTTGGTAGTGGGGATACATAAAGGCCATTAATATGCCCCCAAAGCACTTCTAGAACAGATGAACATCACCATATTGTAACGCGCACTCACACAAAACCGTTTTTTTTTTTTTTTTTTTTTTTTTTTTTTTTTTTTTTTTGCTTCGTCACCATTTTAAAATACTGCATTCGTGTTACCACCTCTTTAACAAAATGGGGTCTTTTCTAAAATTTTAAAAGTTGTTTTTTTTTTCTGAAAGAGAAAGCTTAAGACATAGAATTTGACCATTTTAAAAATAATTTCATAAAGTTTATTATTTTTAAACAATTATTTTAATCGGTGCGCAGGTTCAATTTCAGTTTTTACGCTTCTGCACATGACATCACAAGTGATGAAATGCCATTACCGCGGAGAACAATGTTTAATTTGCTTCTTTACTCACAGATACCGGCAATGATGTGGTAGCAAACGTAGACCGCAATATTTAATTCGCTTCTAAATTATCATAATCTGGAGACGCAGTAGACAGTAAGCGTAAGCATTCAGGTGCCAGTGGAGTAGCGCGCCGAAGTTAATCACTTGTGGCGTCATAAAGACCACGCCATTATTTGAAAAATCGGACATTTTAAAAAAATAATTAAAAATTAAACGTTTTGAAAATAAAAGTTTTTTTTCGCTCCATGTTTTTTTTTTTTTTTTTTTTTTTTTTTTTTGCTTATTGTATCAACTTCAGTAGTGCTTTTGACTGATGGAAACAACCATATTCCAAATTTTGATGAGTTTGTGATTATTTTCATAGATTTCTCATCGTTGTAAATGCAATAGATATAGAGTGTTTTATTATATATATTTTAGATATAGAGTGTTTCGGAAACGAATAAATCATTTGAAGAAAGAAACTGAACTTTTCTACAAATTCATTTGCATATAAATTACTTTTAAATAGTCCGGGTTGAAAAAAATTTCATGACCTCTGTTTGAACCTCTCAGTAAATTAAGCATAATACATGGGATACAATGTGGTTTAAACGAAGTTGCTAAATTTTAAATAGTAGTAATTTTTTTCAAAGTTTTAATTTGTATTGTATTTTCTGGTTGTAATAAAATTCAGTATATATACGCAGATTTTTCTTACACTTGGAAATACTACTTCTAAGTTATGCTACAGCCTGCTTTACTGTAAGGAAAGGATTCAAATCTAGTAGGTTTAATTCCCAAAATACTGAAATCCTCAATCTTTTTGAAACATAAACAAGTTTTGATGCCAGTTTCCATGAATAATGCAAACAAAAAGCCGAGTGTGGAAATATTTTTACATTTCAAATTTTTTATACTTGCACGCCAGTTTTAATCAAAAGTTTGTTTTCTTGCAAAAAATGCTCATCAAATATGTGCATACGAAACAAATATGTGCAAAAGGAAACAGTGCTACGATGAATTTCATTTTTCTTCTAAGATTTGTTTATTTTAAATAGTTTAATTTTTTCCGAGCGAAGATTGATGGAGATTCCTAGTTAAAGGATGGAATTTGAACGAGAAATGGAGGAACTGTGATTTGTTCCGGAATAATTATTCATTTTCCATGCAGTATGGATTAAAACATTTTAGAAGATCGTTGTTTTTATATGTGCTGGAATAAAAATAAAATCAAACTCAATTTGAAATGTATTGCCTTGTGCGCAATTCGTAGTTCTAGACTCTAGAGCGTGAATATGCCACCTTACGGTGATTTTAGAAATTAGCTAATAAGGTCAAACATTTATATTTTGCAGGTACAAGGCAGATGTCTTATTGGTCAGTCATAACCAACATAAGTCGGTGTTTTTTTTTTTTTTTTTCCACCTTTTTCAGTAGCCATTAGCGAGAGTCAGCAGAGCCGCCTCCTATAATTTATTTGAATTGCGAGTACTTAATGGGGAAAATATCGTCGGTTACCTAACAGTAATACCGTTAAAAAAATGAAGCATAGTAAAATGAAGCTAAATTCGTATTTCGAATAACCTGTAGGAGACTCTGCAGTCTGGCTAATGACTATTGAAAAAGGTCAAAAAAAAAACGACTTACATAGTTTATGACTGACCAATAAGACATCTGTCTTTACGTCGTCGTGAAAAATTGAAATGTTTTGCTTTCTTAGGTTATTTTTTTTTAAGTCACACAACTGGCACTGTCATATTCGCAGCTCTAGAACTGCGAATAGAATGGAGTGGTTTCCAGTATTTTAAAAATATTTTTTCTGAAAGAGCGTGTTTAAAAATATATGATCTGATCATTTTTTAAATAATTTGTTCAAGTTTAATATTTAAAAAAAATTACTTAAATCGGTGCGCTTTCATTGTTTACGTTTCTGTCGTGTGACATCACAAATGATGAAATGCCATTCAGTGTTGCCATTCACCGAGAAAAATATTTAATTCGCATCTTTACTCACGTGTATTTGCAACGATAGGGTTTATAGCAAACGTAGAGTGCAATATTTAATTCGCTTCTTAATTATCATAACGTGAAAACGTGGTAGAAAGATGCGTCAAATTGCATCATTTGTGACGTCATAAAGACCAAGCCTTGTTTTCAAAATAGGACATTTAAAAAAATTTAATTAAAAAATAACTGTTGGGAAAATGAACGTATTTTCTGGGAACATGTTATTTTTTTTACTCATTCTATCAATTTCAACGACTAAAAGTAGTACTTTTGACTGAAGGAAACAACCCCATTCTTTGAATTGTTATATTTTTTTCATTTATCATTTGCTTGAAATAAATTTCAAAATATTTTTTGAACATGTTTTGACAAAAGTCAGTTAACTATCATCATTAAAAGTAGATGTATATGATAGTATTGTAAAATGGTTCAGTGGGTAAAACACTTGCCACATCAAATTCAAAAATCGACAAACGAATTGAAGGTTAGAAAAAACATTTTAATTAAGAACTGTTAGTTGAAACGTATATACAGTGCACATAATTTATATCGAAAATTGGGAACATAAGTCCCATCAAAAGGGGTGACTCTCGTCACATCAAAGCATCGAATTTCAACATTCATCGAAAGGTGATTCAGTGGCGACTGAACTCTTGATTCGAGTTCATGCTAGGAAGCGTTGAATGACTGTTGCCATTCTGAATCAAATAATTTTCCACACACTCCCCACCATGAACTCTTTCAAGAGTTCATCAATATCTCAATTTCAAATAATTTATTAATTACAAAACAGTAATTTCAAAATTTCAAATACACAAATTAACAAATCAATAAATCAAAGTTATGCATGAATCAAAAACATTTTCAAATTAATTTCAAACATTAAGTATAATCCTAAAAATGTTAGTGAAATATACTAAATATTGTTAATTACCAAATTTAAAGGTTAGTACAAAATATCAATATAAATAAATGTTGAATTTAAATTAATATAGAGTTCAAATTTCAAAAGTTCAAAGTTCCAAGGGATACAAGTGTTGTATCGTTCTCCGCAAAAGTCCAGAAACTGTTTTAACTTCGTATGAGCGTACGTTATTATCGCGTCCGAGAAACGCTCTTTCAATTTTTCCGATTTTCTTTCTTTAGTTAGAAATTGCGAAAGTAATTTGTTAGAGATAATTTTTGATAAATCTTCTATTTCTTTTTTCGCCCTTTTAAAAGTTTTCGCGTTATCCGAATCTATTACCTTACAGTTTCCTCTTCTAGCTAAAAATCTTCGAAGTGCCAATAAGAAGGAATCTGTAGTCATATCGCTAACGAGTTCAAGGTGAATTGATCTAGTAATCGCACATGTAAACAAAACTATATAGGATTTTCGAACTTCTTTAAAAAATTTTACATAAATTGGTCCCGCAAAATCTAATCCGCAAACTGAGAATGGAGGCGAGGTGTTACTTCTGTCAAGCGGCAACGGAGCTGTAATTTGATTAGCAGCCTTCGAAAGATATTTTTGGCAGATTAGACACTTTTTGATTACACTCTTGACTAATTAATTGCCGTCCCTTTGGAATCCAGAAACGTTGCCGAATTCGAGCTAAAGTGCAAGCTGTTCCACCGTGCATCATTTTCTCATGTTCTCTTTTTGCGATTAAAAATGTCAGCCAGGATCGTTTTGGAAGAATAATTGGATGTCCTCCTTCTGTAGATAATTCAGCAAATTCTAATCTTCCTCCTAGTCTGATAATTTCATTTTTATCCATGAATGGCAAAAAGTTAAACAAATCAGAGTCTTTTTGAGTCGGATCTCCATTCTTCAATGATTCGTAATCTTCTTTGAAAAAGATCTTCTGTTCTAATCTTATGAGATGATTCTCAGCTTCTATTAATTCTTCAGCGGTCAATGTATTTCTTATATTAGAAATCTTTCTAAATTTCATGATCGACTTCTTCACCCAAGCTGTAATCCTTATCAACTTCTCCATATTACTAAATTTAGTAATGTTGATTGGATTTTCCTTTTCTTTAACAAGACATTCACACTGAAAGATGTCCTTCGATTTCTTTCTGTATTCCAATTCTTCTGTATTTATTGATTCCTCATTTTCCGACTTCGGCCAGTATTCTGGAGAATTCTTTAGCCACTGCGGTCCTGTCAGCCAGGTTGGATCTTCTAGCAGTTTAGAAACTTTTACTCCCCTCGACAAGGTATCTGAGGGGTTGACCTTTCCGGGGCAAAAAAAACAGTCTGAAGGTGCTGTGAATTTGCGAATTTCTTCAACCCGATTCTTGACAAAAGGTTTGAATTTTTCAGGAATTCCTTTTATCCAAAAAAGTGATATCTTCGAGTCAGACCAGAAATAGCACGGAATGTCACGTTTCAAGGATTTCAAAATATTAAAACTTAATTTTGCTGACAGTACTGCAGCCATGAGCTCCAGCCGAGGCAATGTAAGAGATTTTATCGGAGCAACTCTGTTTTTAAAAGCTACAAAGGCCGTTCGAACGTCTTCATCTCGAGATATAACACGCATATAGGCAACTGTTCCAAATGCTTTTGTACTTGCGTCACAAAAGAAATGAAGTTCAAGAGTCTTGATATCAATATTTAGGTTTTCGGAAAAATAATGGCGTGGGATTGAAATTTCCGTCAGTTGAGGAACTTCTTCGCACCAGCTTCTCCATAACGAACTTAGATCTTCGGGTAATCTGTCATCCCAATCAATACGTAACGTCCAAATCTTCTGCATCAAACATCTAATTCTCACTGTAAAAGGACCTAAAATTCCGATAGGATCAAAGATCCGTCCTAAGACCTGGAGCACGTATCGTTTAGTGTCAGTTCTTCTTGAAACAAATTTGACTAGATCTCCAACATCAAAATAAAGAATGTCCTTTAAGTTGTCCCATGCTATACCTAAGACTTTGCAAGTCATATTTTCTTCTTTGAGGGGTTCGGCATAATCACTTGAAATCACTCCATGTTTTTTCCATAATTCGAGGAGGGTCTTCGAATTAGTGCGCCATCTGTGTAGTGACAAACTAGCATCTTCGAAAATTGCTATGGACTCTAATGTATGAGATAAGGCTTCATCTACAGATGCATGACTACCGATGATGTCATCGACATAAATATTATCATTTAAAAATTTTGTAGTCACCGGATATTTTTCAGTATACTGTTTCGGATGATATTTCAAAGTTCCTGCCAATAAAAACGGACTGCTACTGATGCCGAATGGAACGCGAGTAAATTTATAAACCTAAGGTGCAATAGATTCGTCCGAGGGGTCATCGGTAAAGAAAAACCGAGTAACATCTCGATCTTCGTTGAGCGAAATTTGCAAAAATGCTTGTTTCATGTCCGTTGTATAAGCAATGGGGTGAAAGCGAAATCTCAATAAAATATCAAATATTTCAGAATATAAATTTGGACCTATATGAAGACAGTCATTTAAAGATAGACAATTAGAATCATGAGAGGAGGCATCGAAAACTATACGCCATTTGCTCGTTTCACGATCTTTCTTAATTATTTCTCTGTGGGGCAGATAAAATTTAACTTCGTCTTCTTCATCTGGGTTAATAACTGGTTCAATAATTTTTTGTCGTAAATAGTCATCTATCACCTTTTTGTATTCAAAATACAACTCGGGGTTTCTATAAAATCTTTTTCTAAGTCTAGAAAATCTCTCTTCAGCTATCTTCCTATTATCTTCTAAATTCCGCTTTTCTAACTTCCAAGGTAACCCCACTGTATACCTTTTGTTTTCATATTTGATCTGAGACTCGAATTGTCTCATGATTTCACTTTCTGTTGGGTCAGCATCTTGCTTCGAATCAATAAGACCTGAAGTTTCTAAGTCCCAAAACTTCCGAATTTGTTCTGAAATCGCGCTATTTTCTACGACTACATTCATCATTAAAGAAAAGTTATTTTCACTCTTTTTCCCTTGTAAACACCAACCGAAAATTGTTTCAAATGCAACTAGTGTGTTGCTTAAATGCTTAATATTTCCGTTACAACGTTATAATAATAATCAGCACCAATTAAAATTGTAATGGGTTCTTTACTTTCAGGAAAATCCGCGAGTGTCATATTTTTTAAGAGTTTCACACCCTTAAAATCTTCAACTTTGGGAGGGGGAATATTTGATCCTGATATTTCGTCGGTAACCAACACTTCAATTTCTATTTTTGAGTCGGGAGAGTTTCTGTTGATTAACGTAAGTTTGATGACATCGTAGTATTTTTCGATCGGGGTTTTACTTCCAAATGTGTACACTGATAATTTTTCTTTCCTTAGTACTTTGCATTTTAATTTGTTAGCTACGTTTTGCGTGGTAAAGCTACGCATCGAACCACAGTCCAGTAAAACGCGTGTACCACAGTTCGATTCTAAGATTTCATTTTTTGCTAACACGTAACTCGTTTGCAAAAGAGTTATTTTTATTCCCCATATGCGATACAGCAGAAATTACATTTTCCGTCCCATCGACCACAAGAGATTCTTCATTAGATTTATCGTTAGCCAAATTGTTAAATTTATAGCAAATATTTTCATTATGTTTACCGGAACAGTATTTACAATTCCTTCCCGATAAACAATCTTTCAAACGGTGTCTTAATCCAAGGCACAAAAGGCATCTACCTTGATTCTTCAATAAGTTTCTCTTTTTGTCAACACTTAAGCGACAGTTGAGAACATCGTGTTCTTTTTTACAAAATAAACAATTATCCGTTTTCTTATCAGCGAAAGCTTCATTTCCATTCTTCGCAGCAACGAAAAAACCGCTGGTGGAAATGCAAGCGCTATCTTGTCTATTAGACAAAGTTGAATTTTTAATTTTACTGTTTGATTCAAATGGCTTCGACCTACAAGAATAAGTTCGTTCTCTTGTTAATATTTCTGTTTGCAAGAAATTCAATAATTGATTTATGTCTGGAACGCAAGAGGTTTTCTTATTTTGTCGATTATATTCCAATGCCAATTCATGGGGGATTATTTTCAATACTACTGCTAACAGCATTGCAGAATAGGAACTTGACTCCAATCCTAAAGCGGAAAGGCACCGAACGTTAACTTCTATTTCATTGTGAATCCGTTTTAACTTTGGAATGTCGGTAATTTTGTAAACAGGAGATAAGTTAAGCAATTTGTTCATATGGCTGTTAATTATGACATCTTTTTGTCCGAATCGTTCTTTTAATATTTGAAGTGCAGAATCGTAATTTTCATCTGAAATTTCAAAACCCGCGATTGCATTAGCTGCAGGGCCGCCTAAATAACTTTTTAGGTAGTTAAACTTCTCAGTTTTTGAAAGCGTTTCATTTTCATGAATCGAGACTTTGAAAGTGTTGTAAAAGGAATGAAATTGGGTGCAATCACCGTAAAACTTTTGAATGTTCAATTTTGGAAGCTTCACGTGTTTTGTTTTGTATATTAATTTTTCGCTCATGTTCGAACTTATGTTCACTTGGCTATTATTAGAGGATTTAATTTCCTTTAATTTTCTTTCAGCGCGAAATATTGTGTTCGAAACCTTTTCAGCGTATTCATATGCTGATATCAGTTCTTTTTCGTATTCTTCTAATTGTAACAACGGTTCGATATCTTCATCAATTTTCTTTAAAAGTTCTGCTTTAATATGCAATTGATTTAATTGCTCTTCTAGGACCTCAATATCTATTTGATCTACTTTAATTAAACTTTCAATAGTATTCGTTATTTTCGTGACTGCTGCTCTAATAACAGTTCGAATTTTCTTGAGCTTTTCAAAATCCATTTTGGAAAATAAAAATGTCTCTCTTACCTTTTGTTGTCTTCGCACTAGGTGCTAATCCATATGAAAGTCTTCTAAATCAACAAATGTCACACGCAACGAACTAAAGTTGAATGCAAGCGTTACTTTTCAGCCGCTATGCACCATTGTGTAAAATGATTCAGTGGGTAAAACACTTGCCACATCAAATTCAAAATTCGACAAACGAATTGAAGGTTAGGAAAAACCATTTTAATTAAGAACTGTTAGTTGAAACGTATATACAGTGCACATAATTTATATCGAAAATTGGGAACATAAGTCCCATCAAAAGGGGTGACTCTCGTCACATCAAAGCACCGAATTTCAACATTCATCGAAAGGTGATTCAGTGGCGACTGAACTCTTGATTCGAGTTCATGCTAGGAAGCGTTGAATGGCTGTTGCCATTCTGAATCAAATAATTTTCCACAATAGTAACAGTCACTGAATATCGTTTAAATACAGATGTCGCGACCCGATAAAATTCGTCCGTGACACTCGTGTGATTATTTCCAATTAATACCCCCCCCCCACCCCAGGTTTCCGTAAAAATGTTACAGCATAGAAGTAGTATTAACTACGGTACACAACTAGAAACCGGATCCATGGGCAACCGAGACGAACTATTAGACGGGCAAACGTTTGAAAAGCGCGTGCGGGGAAACAACTTTTACCGTTAGTTTGATAGGATGCAAACAGCGTGCTTCCTCGGCGGATATGCTTTTGCCCGTTTAATTTTGAAAGTCGTGTAGCTGAAATTACAAAATCACCATTACCGCTTCCAGAGGCCACCAATTTCCTATTAAGATCCTTAAAGATCTCTTTTTTAAGTAGATGAAATTTTCTATCTTCTTCTTCCAACTTATTTTCTACAGCATTGAATCGGCCTTTAACGGTACCAAATTTTTCTTCAATAGCATCAACTCGATGCTCTACGTCATTATATTTATTTTCCATCACAGTCTTTACCGAAATAAGGTCTTTTTTAATTTCTTCTTGATTTAAAGTTAAGTCCTTTTTCAGCACCGTTAAATCACTTTTCAATTGTTCTTGATTTGCATCTAAATCACTTTTTAATTGGTCTTGATTTGCCGACAGTCTTGCAGTCAGATCACTTTTTAATTGTTCCTGATTAGCCGCCATATCACTCTTCACAGAGTTGATCGCGTCAAGAAGTTATTTTAATTGATCATACATTGCGCGAGTAATCACCATAAAAATTAAGTCCAAATCCAAAATATTTATGGAAAAAAAGTCCAAGGTCACAGTCATACCAAGAAAGTCCTGAAGAAGCCCCACGTTGGGCGCCAATTGTTAAGAGTTCGTGATAGAACTTCAAACTTTCTTTAAATGACTACACGGTTATTGAGAAAACACAGAAGATTTATTTACAACTATGTGCAAGAAATATCATTAGCAACTGCTAAATTAACCATAGCAATAAGGCAAATATCATTTAACACCGTAAACTCAACAGTTACACACGTATTTACATCAAAATACGCGATAACACGGCGCAAAGGCAAATAAACTTTTTAGCCCACACCTCAGACCAGTCTGGCATGGCTATTTATAAACCTCGAAAGAGAGCTCTCAAATATTCCATGGGTATTCGGTGGATCCCGAAGTTTCCTTTCATTTTCTTTTTTTTTTTTTTTTAATTCATTCACAAGTCTTATCATTCAGAAATGAAGGGACCATATACTTCATTCGAATGTAAGGGGACTGTATATTCATTACAAGAAACTATTTACAGTTTACGTTACTAAGACAACTTTAGATGGAAGATAATGGAATAAACGCCAAATTTAGCCCAATTATAGCAAATTAACCATAAAAATAAATACTATTTATAGAATTTGTAACAGTATCATCTTCTGACCTATCTCCTGTCTAGATAAGTGTAAGTTAAGCAACATACTTGCAAAAACATCAAAAAATTAATAGGAAAAATCATTTTAAGTCTACCTTGAAGTCGCACTGTTTTTGCCAATAATGTTATTTGTACTTTGTAAAAAATCCAAGTAAATGTAAAAAAAAATGTAATTTCCAGATTCAATTCCAAAAAAAACTTAAAACTAATTTTCCAAATCTGAGAAACATAACAAACACATACACATCGAAGGTTAGTCTTAAAATAACAAAAGTTTAACAAATGTATCAATTATTTTTTTAAAAAATATCAAGAACATAAAAATATTTTTTGCTGATCTTTTCTTTTATAAATATAAAAAGCTCACTTCAATCTGTCTCCTAAAGTTTTAAATCAAGATAGACAGAGCTTCAAACTTAAGCAATTGCTGTCGGCAAATTTGAAAAACTTTGCAGAAAGATTATGCAAGTAAATCCCTTGAGAAGGCTCAAAATCAAATAAATACTTCCAGCGATTTTCAAAATGTCATATCTTACGCTTATCACGGCATCAGGACTTTAGAGTTTTAAATGGATTAAAGGAAACTTAAAACTGACGAAGAAAAATCGGCTGCAATATTTTTCATTTCCGGAAAAGAGTTAGGAGCAGATTGCGAAGGTTTTCAAAAACAAAGCTTAGATAATTTTTCCCGTACAGGTACACTAATTATAAGCTAAATATTTACGAGCTTGTAGCTTTAATACCCCTGGCAACATGATGCATAATTCAATATAGGGGGATTAGATATCTCGTATACCTTTCAGTTTATAGATATGGGCTGCTTATAGTTTGCAATACTTTCATTTTAACAAGAAAACAGCTGCCAATGAAATATCATTTTGGCACATCTGAAATCGGTTTTGAAGTTTCATCATCAAGATAGAAAACTTTCAAATCAAGAAACAAAAGTGCAGGCATTGTTTCAAAATAGTCCCAGTTATCAAGCAACTTTTGAGTGTTTCTTTATTTATTGAATAAATATAGTTCACATAGAAAAAAAAATCTATTTACAATGCCAAGACTAAAAGGAAAAACAGAGATTTAAACTTAAGTATCGATTTAAACAAAATAATGATTTCGAAATTAGAGTGTCCGAAAAGTCCTTGACACATTTTAAAACAATTCAACAATTGATAGGTGAAAATGCCTAAGCCACAAACAATTACTAAAAACTTCAGAAATTTTTTATAAGCAAAAGTTATGTTGAAAACCATTTTGAAATCCAAAAAGGATTTCTAAGTGCTTTATATGACGAGGTCAACGGAATACAGTTGGTTATTTCATTGCTATTTATGAAGATATTAAGTACTTTGCAAAAAAAGAAAAAGAAACAGAAGACACAAAGTTACGTTTGAGCTGAGACACAAAAGAAACTTTCCCCATATGTGAAGCTTCTCTAGAGGACTAACCAATTAGCCAATCAGATTAAAATTTCATAAAATGTTTTGGTTGTTTCAAGGTATGAGCAGGGAACTGTGATGCTTTTAAACAACGCAGTGTTCACAGTTTCGATAATAGCAAAACTGTTTCCTTGCTCAAAGTAAACAAAGTATCGAAAAACCACAAAAATGACTCGAGTATAACGAAAGTTGCTCGTTTGCGCACTTAAATTACAAACTAAAAAAACACTCTTCCCACACCGCTTTCAAAAAACTTTTCCGCAAGTATTGCTTTGCAGGGTGGTATCAACTCTTCTCTGTGAGACAAAATACTGAAGAAAATAGCATTGAAAGATTTATGTCCCTGACTGTCAAAAATGTTAAATTGTCTTTTTAAAGTTCAAATACAATACGTCATAACTCTTCAAGTCTATTTTTTAACATTTAAAGCAAAGAACAAGGTACATTTCAATAAAAAAACTAAGATTAAAAAGTGGAAAAAAAATGCGTTGTTTCAGCGAAATTATTTGAAAATTCAGACCTTTATATCTGCCAAACACCTTTGAATAACAAAGCAGCTTTTATTTTGTTAGAAAGCTGGTAAAAAGTACTTAAAATACCACAAATAAAAAAATTTTTATCTAGTCCCCCACATGCATTTTTTTAGCGTTGAAAACTGGATTTTTTTGAAAATTTGCAACTTTGGGGGAGCATATCTCATAAAGAGGGTGGAGTAACAAGCCAATTTTTTTATACAATAAGTAGCCATGCATATAAATATATGATGGAAAATAGGGCTGGTTATTCTAGACCCTTCATGGGTTTTTTAATTTTCAAAAGTGGTAAAAAAATAACTTTTCATCGCAAACTTTGACCTCAAAAAAATTGGTATTTTTTTTAATCTGAAATTTATTGATATCATATATGAAAAGATCTTTTTCTTAGCTTTCCAATGAGCTATGTTTGAGCTCAAAAGCGTTGATAGAAAAAAAGTTATTGTCCATAAGACAAAGGATCAAAATGCCCTATTTTTGCTGTTGCCAACAACAAAAATGGCCTATATATCAAAAGGTAAATTTTTTAAAAATAAAAAATATATTTTTTTGGGGTCTAGGAAATGAAAGGAATGCACATGCAAATTTTCATCAAAATCAAAAATGGTGATGCAACAACTTTTTTGAAACTTTGTTGATTTAAAATGGAATGACCCGCGTATCTTACTGTGCAGATGGCCTATAAGTATTAAATAATGTACAAAATTAATTCGGTTCCTTGGAGAGAGTTACGCACAAAAAGGTTTCTTTAAACTTCGATTTGTTTTATTTTATCTTATTTTTAAGCAAATAACATACATTCACAAAAATCAGAGCGTAAACATTTTTTTCAGATACATTTTAAATTTTTTACACGAGTTGAAAGATTGAATATTTCTGCACAAGGTAAAATTTGTTTACAGCTTCAAATTAAAACAGGAGCCTAGTAATTGTTTTTATGCGAATTTTCAAGACTTCACAATCAGAGGATTTTATTTAATAGTCAGTCAACTGCAACTCAAACTTCTTTTAAATCTTCTCCCCCACTAATCTAATTTTTATTTTTGTTATTTATTCATTTGTTAGTTTTGCCCCTAGTTAAATCGTTCTAGTTTTATGCACTAAAGAGAAAACTAAAGCTGCTTCAAAATAGAAGCATATCATAAATTTTTATATGAAACCAATAGCTATTTCTAAATTTAAAAATGAATTCTTCACAAATTTAATAATCTGCGTCTCCGAAGCATATATCGAATTTCTTTATTCAGTAATCTAAAATGCATTCTTTTAAGCAAGAACTGCCATGATAATAATAACAATTTTCTGAAAACTTTTCTTCTATTCCAGGATAAAGTAAATGCACAGTTCTTCTAATGATTTATTAAAGCTCTTTGAAATGAAGAAAATGGCATTAAGTCATTCTTCACAAAACAAACCGATTTAATCCTTTGTTTTCTCAAGACCATTCCTTTTCAGCCCGAACTGAAAAATGAGCTCTCTTATTTGGAGCAAAATACTTGACTTTTCCTAATCTTAGATAAGCAGGAAAGTTTTTGAAGTAGAAGAGATAGCAGCAAAAGAATAGAATATTGAAAAGCTGGGACATTGCTTGTTTAATTTCAAATTTAATGTGAATAGGGGTGTACTCATGTTCTTTTTATTACCGTTTATCATTCTTATTCTGTCGTTAGCGGATGGGACACTGTTTTTAATTATTGCCAAAAATGAAAATGAAAACTAGTAATTACGAAGATGATTTCTTCTTCAATAATGATAAACCGAAATGTTTGGATATCTGTCTGGATGTCTGTGACGCGCAAAGTGCCTAGACCATTCTGCCGATTTTCATGAAATTTGACACAGAATTAGTTTGTAGCATGGGGGTGTGCACCTCGAAGCGATTTTTCGAAAATTTGATTTTGTTCTTTTTCTATTCCAACTTTAAGAACATTAACGTGGACGATCAAATTACCATAACGTGGACGAGCAAACTTCCATAACATGGGCGAACAAATGAACATAGCAAATTGGCGGGAAATTCTTCATCCATTAGTTGTAAATTTATAGGTTAACCAAATGACACCTTTTAATTTTCTACTACGGGCAAAGCCGTACGGGTACCGCTAGTTTTAAATAAAGTTAACAAACAACTGTATCAACAAAAATTTTCGAAATTGAAGAGTAGTTTTCGGACATAGTTTAGTAGTTTTCGGATCATAGTTTAGTGGTTTTCGGACGGTTACATCTTTTCGAAATTTTCATTGAGTAACGTTATATGTATAGATATAACATGTATATATGACTCGATTACTCTTAGCGGAATTTTATTTATGGAGTAGAATTTATTTAAACAGTGGAAAAACTCAGCTTTTAACAATAAGGTTAACAAGCGAAAGTCAACAGCTAAAAGAAAATAAAAATTAAAATAAAATCATGTGTCAGAAAGACACATAATATAAGTAAAACTGATAGATAGATAGATAGATAGATAGATAGATAGATATAAACATTCTGAACTGTCAAAAACACTCACATTTTCTTTCATGCCGCGCTCTTTTTCTTTTCGTTTCTGACTTAGGCATATTCCCAAGAAAATTGAATATTTTAATAAGAAATAGATGATAAAAAACGAGGAAACTAAAC
Source organism: Uloborus diversus (assembly GCF_026930045.1). Classification (NCBI taxonomy): domain Eukaryota; kingdom Metazoa; phylum Arthropoda; class Arachnida; order Araneae; family Uloboridae; genus Uloborus; species Uloborus diversus. Next base: position 95,522,088 of record NC_072739.1, on the reverse strand, counting down.
AGTACTTGAAATCAAATTTTTAATTATTACCAAAAGCAATGAAAAATAAAAGTAATTATGAAGTTAGTTTTGGTAATACAAGTTCAAAAATTATTTTCAAGACGGATTTTAAGCAATTTGGGTTACACTTTTCATTTGATGACTAAACTGGAATCAAAGAAATCTAAAACCTGCACAACTTGAAAAGTTTGATGCCTCCAAAATCCGAATTCACAACTCCAATAAACAATAGGGGGCACTGCAGCCACTGTCTCATGGCGGATGAAAAGGTAAAACAAACAAATGCCGTAACTTATAACTTGCTTTGACGCTTAGTGAATAACAGTAATTTTTCATCGCGTTTGTCGGAAGCTTTCTTTTTTATTCTTCTGAAATTACATTACACCACAAACTGCCTGAAGCCTGTAATTTACTCCAAAGAAAACACGTGGAAATCAATGTTTTACCTTTTTCTTTAATATTGTTAATCAACTCAAGGTAGCGCATTCGAGCTCTAGAGTTGCGAATATATGCTTGCTTGAGTTCAGTCTTGAAATTAATTTGTTTAATTTATTAATACAACTAATTATGTAATTATAACTATTTTTCATTGTTTTGGCAACAATTTAAAAACAACTATGTCACTACCGTCCACAAAAAAGTTTGGCATTGCTGCAGCATTTGCACAAATTTTAAGTATATTACATGCTTCCTTTAGATTTTCCAAATGGTTTTAGATGGTGCTGTATTAAACAAAGTGTCGATTTTTTTTTCAGTTATTGTCTTTGAAAGCGTTATACGTCGAGCCACATCAGCTGGATCTAACACATGACATTTTTAACTGCAATGATTGGTCAATTCGCAAGCGCGTCTCTTCGATGGGTTGCAGTGAGGCTTTTTGTTTTAGCTTCCGCGTATCGATTTTGAAAAGAGATTATAAATTAACAGACAAGTTTTCAAACTTTAACTATTCATTTAGACTACAAAGCTATACAATTTTACGCTAACGAAGTTCATTAGAATAAATTTGTTAAATGTAGTGCTACATAAGACCGTTTTATTTTATTTAATTAACTAAACTATTTTTATTCATTTATTTATTTTATGAGCAAGCAACATTGTGAACTGATCTTACTCTGACGGAAGTCTAATTTCTGTATTTCTTTTGACGTCGGTACCCACTTTCGGATTGGTTGTTTAGAGTCACTTGGCCCTTCTAATTTCCTTGAATATTCAATACAAATTATCTCACTTGAAAATTAATATAAAACTAATCCCACAACCTTAATTTTTATGTTATAATTCATCCAAAACTCAGCCTTATTTTCGACTTAAAATATTTGAAAGTCGAATAAGAACATTTTTGGACGGTAACAGAAGCCTCTCGTCGCGCCCGTAAAGACAATTTTAAAGGGAAAACGAAAAAATATAATAATAAAAAGTTTTTAAACTTTCCTAACTTAACTGTTTTTTAAAGAAGAGCATATTTACTAATTCGGCCGATTTTCATGAAATTCGGCACACAATTAGTTTGTAGCACGGGGTGTGCACCTCGAAGCGATTTTTAGAAAGTTCGATTTTGTACTTTTTCTATTCCAATTTTAAGAACGTTTTACAGAGCAAATTATCATAACGTGGACAAGCAAATTACCATAACGTGGACAAGAAAATCACCATAACGTGGATGTGCGAATTATTTGTAAATATACAGGCGAACCAAATGACCTTTAAATTTTCTACTACGGACAAGCACTGCGGGTGCCGCTAGTTTTATTTATAAAAAGACGAGAAATCAGCTGTGAAAGTTGAAAGGGGCAAATAAAACACTATTACATGTTAAGACGCTGTTCTCTCTCTCTTCCCTTGTTGCTCAATTATTTTTATTGAATGCCTTGAGTGTATCGTAATCTGAGCTCGAGTACAAAGCAAATTTGAGTCAACGTCACTTGACCGAACTGGAACGTGCTCAACAACTCAGACACGCAATTTTCGGAAATAATTTTCCTGACGTCGCCGTTGCTTCCTTGATACGAATGTAACATTTTGTTCCTCGTGTCGTACTGGAAAGAACAAAAAAAGATGGGCAATATATCTTACTTTGTTATTTACTTCACGAAACGTTTGAAAAAAGCCTATTTCGAATACCTGGAACCTAAGGTATAAAAATATTTTAGAATTAAATCTTTTGAATTGCGAATTTAATAAATTTTTGACTACACTATACAGTAAAACCTGTAAAGTTGACCACCCTTGTAAGTTGACCACCTGCCGATGTTGACCGCTTTTGTCGGGAACGGAATTAGTCCTATCATACATAATGAAGGAAAACCTTTATAACTTGACCACCTCTCTATCTTGACCACCTGTCTATCTTGACCACTAATGCACACCAAATTTGGTTTGGAGCATTGTAAAAAACCCTTTGTAAGTTGACCACTTGTTTTGTTTTTTGTTGTTTTTTTTCCATTAAGAAAATTATTTTATTTTATTATTATTACTACTATTATTATTATTATTTTATAGCTTTCTAAGAATAATAATTTTAATGCATTGATGCCATACCAGCATTTTATCAACTAGATAAAACAGCAGCATTAGGCTTATGCTGCTATTTATTCTTCAAACTTGTTTTTCTTTTGTTGTTCTATTTGAGAGTGAATTTTGTACTCTCTTTGTAGTAGTAATTTTCTACTGATACCTGTTTTCCTGACTTCCAGGAAAACAGTATCAGTAGAAAATTACAAAGTTTTTTCTTCCAATTGCAATATTTTGTGGCAACACTGGAATTGTGCTAAAGAGTAAAGTTACTTATTTCTGGTGGAAGGAATTAAGAGATAGGACATTTTCATTTTCAACTGCCTTTATGAACGAGGAGAGTCCAGCTTGTTGCTCTTTGTGTTATAAGTTTTACATAAAATGGCTTCAAAAAGAAAGTGATTGAACTTGAGATTGATAAAAAGTATGAAATATTAAAATTGAAAAGGGAGAAAGCCAGAGAAAATTAAGTGACACATATGGAATTTCTAAAACTGCAGTGTCAAGTATAGAAAAAAACGAGTGAGGAAAATATTTGAATAACATTTTTAATTATTGTTTCGAAGTAATGTTAAACAATAAAAGTGACTTGAACTGAAAGAGTAAGTATCAGTCAAAAAATGAATACATAGTGTAAGAAATGACAAAAAAAAAAAAAAAAAAAAAAATGCATAACTACCCTTTATAAGTTGACCACCTCTCTAAGTTGACCACCGAAGTACTGCACCGCAAGTGGTCAACTTACACAGGTTTCACTGTATCACCAAAAGTATTGGGACATTTTCAAAGATTCCCAATTTTACGGATTTCTCGAGAAATAAGAGACCACTTGTTCTGTAACTTGTCACTGGAAAAAATGCTTCAGCTGTTAATTTCCAATGAAAAGTAAATCACCCATGCATTTAGGGGCCCGGCAACAAATTGAGGGAAACAAGAAAAGGTTTTTTTTTCATCATCCTTCATCGTAAATAGCTGTGAATGTGCTATAAAATACAGAAAACAAAGTTACAAATTATGTAGAATATGGGTGAATATATGGGAAATTAATTTTTTGCGTCCGCAAAAGAAAGAGTCATCTGTTTAGCTTACAATTACTTATTACCCTAGTTGCTGCTGTTTGCGTTTGCAAAGATTAAGGCCAGAAAATTTTTGAATTCCTCAATGAATGGACTATTCAACACAAAAAGAAGTTTTCAATTTGAACCAGTAGTTCCTGAGATTAGCTCGTTCAAACAAACTCTACTGCTTTATATTATTAGTATAAATTCGAACCAGTAGTTTCTGAGATTAGCGCGTTCAAACAAAAATCTCTACTGCTTTATATTATTAGTATAGATTCGAACCAGTAGTTCCTGAGATTAGCGCGTTCAAACAAGCTCTATTTCTTTATATCATTAGTATAGATTCGAACCAATAGTTCCTGAGATTAGCGCGTTCAAACAAACTCGATTGCTTTATATTATTAGTATAGTTGTACCACTTATTTAACAGAAGGGTTGCCATATGTTGGCATGAATAGTTCTGAGAAAATTACATCGCCAGGGGCAATAAAGTTACAAACACGGAGCACCATTTTATGCCATTGTTTGGGGTACCTTTGGAATTTGTTGGAGCAAACTGGAAAAGCACAGAATAATCTACAAGCACTAATAAAGAGTTCAAATCGCTGTGATTAGGTATAAATTATTCACGCCAAGAATTTGGCGACCAAGCCAATTTTCTCAATAATCAAAATATCGCCTTTTATTCATCTATATTGAGATTAACATACAAAAAGCTTTGGTTGTATTGCTTTTTTTTTTTTTGGCGCTAAAGCGTTATTAATAGGCTATGATATGCAACATGCAGAAAACAAAATCGGAATAAATTATTATTGTTTGGAATTATGAGTACATGCGAAAATTATATGTTCCCAGATGTACACTAAAAAAATGTAAGAGAGTTAAAACAAAACTGTTAGAAACGAGAAAATTCATACAAGCTTTTTCAAATATTCAGTAATGGATATGGTCAAATTTTGACCAAACTTTAATACAAATAAATACACAAAAACCTTACTACACAGGTTGGTGAACAAATGCTTTATGCAAACTCATCTTTTTATTTTTATCTAATGAATGAGAGAACAGACATTAACTATCCCAAGTTCCACGCTTTAAGACGTCTCACACACGCACACACACACACACACACACACACACACACACACACACGAGATTTCTAGGCAAGTTTCGTGTTCTCAACTAACGAAATGCAACCCTTATTTAAAGGCTATATTCTTAGCAATAAATTCATTTCAGTAACGAGTGTTCATTCCTTGTAAAGGAATCACAAGGTAAAAAATAGACAAATTAATGTTGAGGAGCTTTCTCCTCGAACTTTTCTTTAAACCTTAGGGAATTTTTCATCATTCATCCCAGTTTTACGAATTTTTAATTTTCCTTTCTCGTTTTTAACAATACGTGCCTACTTTCCCCCTGTATACCAACATCGATTTTCTAGTATCTAATCAATATACTCTAATTTAGCTCAGACTGCGGATTGTGTGAAACATGACATTTTAACCTGTTTTGCAGATTTCTAGAAACAAAATATGCCTCGCTCATCCTGGCGCAGTATAGCCTTCTAAAGATCTTTCGCCAAAAAAAAAAAAAAAAAAAAACCAATCAAAGCAACCAACCAACCTTGCTCATACAAAAAAAATAGGTACGTAAAAAATAACTAAACTAACAAGTAATGTATCAGCACATTTTAAACAAAGCAACTTATATATTCGGCAAACATCTGAGGGAACTTGGCGCAGAATTCGGCTTTGTTATGACTTGGATGGTGCTCTACCGATGTTTATGACTCGTAAGACTTCAAGATAACTGTTTCACAAACGTTCATCCATAAATAACATGATCTTTAAAATAAAGGGGGGATACATCCTTATAGAGACCACTCTGTGGGGTGAAGCAGTGGTGTTCTAACCAGTGCTGCGGAGTTGGAGACGGAGTAGCAGTCGGGAGTCGAAGGCTTAAAATTCTAAAAGTCGGAGTGGATCACTTTCACACAAAGTCCACCACTCTGCCAGTGCTTGCGAAGTCGGAGTTGGAGTCAGACTGATTTTGTAATAAAGGAGTGGGAGTCTGAGTCGAAGGCTCTAAAATTTCCGAAGTGGGAGTCGAAACCAAAGTCAGACTGATTTTGGGGTAAAAGAGTAGGAGTCGAAGGCTCTTGATATTCCCGGAGGGAGTCGAAGTCGGTCGTTTTCGCTCCGACATCGCAGATTTAGTTCTCACATGCATGAAGAAGAAAAACGAGTATTTTCGTTTGTTTTAGATCTCATTAATTTTCTACATTTTCATTAAAGAAATGAAAAAACGTTTAGAGTTTTAGATTAAAAAAAACACTAGTCTAACATTCATTACAGTGAGAAAAAAATGTGTTCAAAAAAGGTTTGAAAATTTACAGCAACTTTATATGTTACTTATTGCACGCAACACAAACAACCGTTTTATATTCAAGAACACAAATTGCCTCACATTTGCATCTTCTGTACTGTTTGCAGAAAATTCAAAGCTTGTTATAGCATTATGACGAAAAAGTTTTATACTTTAAAACAACACGATCGGGTAAGTTTATGCAATGTAACGTGTGTAGAATCCTTTGTATCAGTCTCTAGCGAGCAATTTTTATGAAATCTTGGAAAAGCATTTCAAAGAAGATTGCTCCCGAATGAATAGCGCGCTGGTAAAATTTTCTCTGGGGTTAAAATGAAGTTATGCGTGAACATTGCGTTTAAGAATAGTTTTCTCTTCCGCGGTTCAAATAGCGTCGAAATTTAGAACATGATAAACAGCAAAGCAAGAGTTGCCATTTTTCATCTATTCTAAATTGGGTTGACATAGTTTAAAATGACGTGTTTAAACCAAACGGTTTTTTCTTTTAAAAAACTAAACAACAATTTAAAATTTCTTGTTTTCTCATTGATTTTTAAATTTATATCTAAAATTGTTTGATGTTGTTAATAAACGCAAAGCAATTATTATTTATTTTTATTACCAACACTTTCGATTATTGTAAACTTTATGTGATTGAAAGACCATAACAATACTTCATTAAATACTAATATTAATTAGCCGCTGTACGCCGATGGCAGGTCATTGTGACCTCCCAAAAGGGTCTTTATTCAGCAACTTTTTTTCTGATGTTTCTGCCATTTGGAGACAGTATTGTAATAGTCTTTTTTTTCTTTCTTTTTCTTTTAATGCCTAATGTCCCTTTTGTAGTTAGCGTGTACATGCTAGTACTTTATCATTTGGAAAGATTCAAAGTTTTGGTGAATTAAAAATTTCCTTCTCCCAACCATTTAAGTAACTTCGGGGTTCCCCAGATTGCTGGGGTTAAATTGACCGAGTTCCTGAAAGTGTTAGTAGAATTTGGACAGAGCTCGGTCATAACCAAAAAGGGTCTAAAGAAACTATTCTCCTTTCAAAAAAAAAAAAAAAAAAAATTCGAGCATAAAAAAAAAAAAAAAAAAAATGGCGAAAATTCCCTTATAATGGATTTAGGATGTCTATAAGCGAACTATGGCACATTTTTGAAACAGTTTTTGTTAACTGAAATTTGGAGCTCTTCAATTAAATATCCTGAATTTAGGAATTCGTTTATTAAAGAAATTTGAAATTCTACTTTTGCCCCCAAAATTTTTCATTCCTGTTCATTGTGATGTTTTTGTTTACAATAATTAATAAGCTAATAATTAGCAATGCATACAAAAAATGTTCATTTACGAATGTAAGTGAGTTAATTCTTTGGCCAGCGTAAATTAACAACACTAAAAATAATCGAAAGACTCAGTGAAACATTTTAATATTTCTTTTCTGTGATTTGCAAACTCTGGCAAAAAAAACTAACTTTATGATGTCATATATTGTGTGCACAATATAAGTTGCATATTAAAATTACACTCTCATTTCAACTAAAAAAGTCATTCAAATTCAAAACTTTTTAAATAAATATGTTTTGAGCAATCACGATTGCTTATTGTTCTCATTTGACTGTTTTGATGTCCTATCTTTTTATTTTCCCACCGCCACCCTCCGCACCCTGTCACCGTCGACCGGCTCCTCACGATGCTGCTCCTATAGCGAAAGCCGTCTCCAGGTTGCATCCATGTCTTACACACACGCGCATACATACGCAGCTACACACACACACACACGCACGCACACACACATACACACACGCCTATATACACACACTTGTGATTGCGAAAAACATGATTTGAATCCAAGATGTCAAAATTCAAATTATTTTTTTTTTTTTTTTTTTTTTTTTTGAAGAACAGCCAAGCGAGCTCGACTTTTCATAGAACTGCTATATTTTCTGAATTCCAATTGTGTACGCAGGAAATCATTTTCAAAAATAATTCTCATGGAAATACAACTTAAAATAATTCTTTGATCACAAATATTGCATTTGCAGAGGAACCAAAAATCCTTTTCGCCGTAATTCAAATTGAAATTTATAAGTATACTTTTCAATTACATATGACACAGCCAGGGGTGTGCACAGGTGATGAGGAGAAGGGACACCTGTTGCACGGGTTCGAGCACGTAGGGGGGGGGGCTAAGATTTTTTAAATAAGGAGTGAAATATATGTAGGGACGTAGGAATAAACAATATGGGGAGGGCCTGTAAAAGTCGTTTGTGACGGGCCCTAAAATTTCTGCGCACACCCCTGAACACAGCACTATTATGTCAATCTTAATTTGATTTGCTTAAAGCTCAGACGAATCCTCACATATATATATATATATATATATATATATATAAAACAAGAGATACAATTTAAGACAATTTTAAAATAGAATTCAAAGAAATTGAAAAAATCAGCGACATTAAAAAACTGAAAGAATAAATACAAAGTGAAAAAGTGTTGGTCCTGGGTTCACCTTTTTCATTTTCCATTTTGATGTTCTCGCTTTTTTCATTTGCTTTTTCATTTGTATTTTGACTGTTTGTGTGAATATATACATATATATATACATATATATATATATATATATATATATATATACATATATATATATATATATATATATATATATATATATATATATATATAAATAATATATATATATATATATATATATATATATATATATATATATATATATATATATATATATATATATATATATATATATATATATAATAGCCGATGATCGAGTAACCCGCGAGTTTCAACAATGAAACTCGCTCCACGGCATGATAATTTGATAATATGTTTTGGTACAAAAATACCAAATGATGCAGGGAAAGGCTTTATTGTGTCAAGGCTGAACTCGGTCCGGTAACTTAACTGTTTTACTGGTAAGACTGTCATTTCAGGGGAATGAAGAAACGAAAGAATGGTCAACAACGAACGCAAACCTACTAGAGCTTAGGGTTAATCCACTGGAGTTAGGGTTACGATTTCAAGTATCAAAATATCATCAAACAGGTAATGGCTTTGTTGAAATGTAGAAGCAATTTTCACCCGTCATACCTTCTGGTTTTCTGAAACGAAAGAAAGGGCATAAAACGTTGAAACCAGAAGTATGAAAATAGTTTTAGTTGCTGCTGAGGGGCTAATTCACAACTAGGGTAGCTTTTGGTGACCGAAAATATATTTCTTTGTTTACAGGCTGAAGTTTTCTGTGTTTTCTTTGGCATGTTTTTCTATTGAAAAGGAAATTTTCGATTAATTTGATAGCTTATTTTTACAAATTTTAATTTTTTTTACTTCAAAATAATAGAAAAACGTTTAAAAATGAGTTTTGTTGATACACTGTTTTTAAATTTATACCAATAAAAATCACATTTTAACATCCTTCATGGGTTGAAAATCTAAATAGCAATAATAAAAACAATATTTCATAAAATTTAATGATACATACTGGCAATATTAACAAAAACTTTTAAAATGTTATGTTTACTATTGAAGGTAATGTAATCATTTGCAGCGAAATAAAAACATTTCTGCTTAAAAATATTTAAGGATAAGATAATCTAAAGGAAAAATTGTATGGACTTATGAATAACTTATAATTTCCTTTTTCATCATTTTTTTTTTATGAAACTTGATTCTTGGGTTAGAAAAAAAAGTTTTAATCATATTACTTATTGCATTTTAAAATATTAAACCTGGTTGTTCTTGTTATTAATCTTTAACTGCTGAGGTGCGGTATCTTTGATCCCAGAAGAATTGTATTTATATAGTAAATAAAGAGTATAAAAATCATTGGAACTATTCTGACTTTAGTTTTTGGGAAATTTTGTGGAGGGCATAAGTAAAATGCTGGTACCATGCCTTATAGCAACAGTAAGATAACTCAATGTTATTTCTGAGATTAGATATCTTACTGTTGCTCTGAGGCGAAGATATAGCATTTAAGTATTGAAACCAATCGCGGAAAAGCATGATGTGCACTTGTGCTTTACTTTAGAAATTTCGTCAGTTTGGCCACCATTGTGAATCAATGAGTAAAGTTCGTATCTAACCTACAGAATATTTTTTATGCAAAATACGTACCGCCCCTGTATGCGTAAAATCAGAGATTTCCTCTTCTTCAGAAATAGTACACGATAACAGGAAGAACCTTAAGTAAAAATACAAAAACTTACTTACCAAAGATGGGAAATGAAGCTTTCCTAATCAGAAAACAAAAAAAAATAACATTTGCTCGTTTTCGTACTACACTTCAATATCTTGAGGCGAGCGAAAACAATTTGAAACTTTAATCAACAATCAAAACACTCTGAGAAGTCAGCTTCATCGATACCGCAATAGCTGAGAGAAGTGTATAACTAGCTATAGTTATTTTCAAAATTAACATGCAGAGCAGAAGCTTTTCCCACTTCGCATAATAGTTAGTTCAAACATTTTGATTTCTCTCTTTCTAATTTATATGCTTGTGCATACGCTATAGCCACAAAAGAATACAACTTTGAAATTAATGTCATTATCCATAGAATTACAACAGTATCTTCCACTAATAAGTCTTTAGTGCAGGAGCATGTTTGCATCGTAAGTATAAGCATTCACTTCTACTGTCAGAAGCATACCTGATGCGAATTTGAAATTTTGTTTGCTTTCTTGCAATTAATTTGCTGAATTGTGTTGCATTTCACTAATGACTATAGTAGCAGAGTTAACTTCTAAATACTCTGTGTTCAATTTCCAGTTGATATCTCTCACGAAACTTTATTTTTATCTTTTGTCACAAGTTCGTGAAAATTTAATGTATGCTTTTTGGTTATTTGTTTCCCAGATGGATTTGCAAAGTCAAGATTAATTACAACAGTAAACAATAACGTGGTTCAAAATATCAGATGCTGTATTTAAGGAACTAAATTACTTTTTCGTTTTAAAGTATCTAATGTTGTATAAGTAAATATTGGGTTCGTGAAAAGTTTCGAATTTTGGACATATTTACACAGTAATAGTTTACTTGGCGTCGAGTTCACTTTTATCACTTTTCGCAAAATGTGTGCCTGTGTGTAAATCAATGTGTCGATGCACACTATTTTTGTAGGTTCTCCATCACAAAAGTGATTAAAAGAATCGGACGAAATTTGGTACAGAAATGACTCCAGTGGGAAGGAGTACTGATTAATTTTAGGAGATAATCGCTTCAAGGTGAACGACGCAAACGAAGGTCGTTCCCTGCTGGCACGACTACCGTAGCTGAAGAAGTACTGCAAGGATTTAAGTAGCAAATTGGTATACATATTACGTAAACCAGTTGCTATTGATTAAGCTCTGGCGGCCGTTGCACAAACAGGGCAAGCATTTTCCCCGTCGTGCTTAAATGTTATGTCTGGAAAAGTAAATCAAGGATTTAAACAAAAACTGTTATGCAAGTGGCTTTTAAGAAGAACAGGTGTTGATTTATGCTTGGCGGTAATCATTTCATCCGGGGGGGGGGGCAACCCAATATCGTTCCCATTTATCCTGACTGCTCTTCAGCTTCATTTTATTTAGATGAATTGTTTTATTTAAGTTTCTATCAAGACAGCGAAATGTGTCGATTTCATTGTGGTAATGCATACATTTAAATTCTACCAAGATAGAACATCAAGCCAGCCTGATTGCCATAACACGTAAGTTTTAATTGCCGTAAAGAAGCAGAATCTTGGTAAATGGTGTTTTTTTTCTTCTTTAAACCGGGAATTTTTTTTTTAAATCAGGCTGTTTTATTCAAAACCTGCATTTAAATTAATTTTCTGATTACAGCTATAGATATTTATAATAAAATTAAATCTTAACTAGAATAATAAAATGTGAAAATAATCAATGATCCTGCTTAAATAATATCTCTGGAAGCATAACGTGTGGCGAGTAATTTAAATTTACAGCCACTGTTTAAAAAAAAAAATCAAATATAATTTATTATTTTAGGCGGGTTTCTCCTTAAATTTTTAACTGGGAACTTGAGTTTATGCCAATATCTAAGACACAAAAGAATAATGCCATGTCTAGGAAAATTTAAATTCTATTGGGTAAGGCCAAAAAAGGTGCTCCAGAAGCGCAACTTGGCAAGCAACTTAAAAGTGTTTTTAAAAAATAATGGCCGTAATGGCATGAAAAATAAGGTGTTAGACTCGTAAAAAGAGGGTCCCGGGCTCGATGCCTGTCGATCTAAGATCCTCCGTTTTCGCTAATGGTGACTTGTATACGTTAAATGTGCTGTGGTCACCAAGTCCTCCAAAACCCATTCCAAATCAATACCTCTGGTGGTTCTGAACCAGAAGTTGTTCAACTCCTAGTTTAGATCAAAAAACAGAGCTCTCTTTGGGCCCCCTCCATCCGGTAAAACCCACTTGTAATGGTAAGGTATAGGGGAATCTGTAATATAATGTAATGTTTAAAAAAGCAAACCTGCTTTTTGGCAACGGACTTCTGCTGAAATTTGTATCTGAGAACTCAAGTGTATGGCAATATCTTACTTAAGACGCATATAAATAATGCAAATGTTAAAGATAATTTATATTCTACCAGCTGCGTCGCTCAGCTTTGCACGGTCTACCTCAAAAATAAAACTTATATCAAGTGACGCGTGTTCAACAATCAGGCTTGAACAAAAAAAAAAAAAAAAAAGAGTAAAATTTTGCAGCAGATTGCGGAAAAATAACCAAAAATAAAAACATTTTAAATCCCCCCTAATTTTTTAACTGTGGGAACTTAAATGCATTCAAAAGTTAAATTAAATGCTCACTCTACTTTGAAGCATTCACGCAATATGGAGTCTAAAAATATAGCTTCATTTATGGTTTGGAAGGGAAATATCGGGAATCGATTGTGAGTGCGGGCATCATTTCCTAAAAAAAACTCGAAAATAATGACAAGACAAACATGACAGCGTTCGATTAAACATGATAGAAGTATTTCCATCGTAATATTGTATCATTTTTATATAAAAAGCTGCTGCGACCAACAGGGAGGGGGGAGGGGGCAGACTGCGTCATTGAGCATTTTCAGGGATATATTTATTTTTTTCTTTCTTTGGTGGCTCTCACGCTCTTGAAGAGTCTTCGGGGTATTTGCGGGATGCACACTTGCTCTCGAGGGGGATGGGAACGACTGTAAAAGGCAAATTTTTGTCACATTGCTTTAAAATAATTGTATGTATTAGTTGAGTTAAAGTTCTTTATTTCTATTTTATAAATTTTCGCAGTTGAAAATATTAACGCAAACGTGCGTATTTCATTTAAAAACGAAATTTCTTTTCTTTTTTTTTTTCTTTTGCGTAACGCTATGTAGTAGATTTTTATGGTCTTATGTGAAAAATTGTGATAGTAAATAATGTTTTATACTCTGAAAAGTGACACTAATTTTGATATTACGACTAGAAAGTTGTGGTTAAAATCAAACAAGCTTTAAGAAAAATCAGTATGGAGCTATAAATGCTTTCAAGTGCAAATGAGGCTGTAAGTTATTCAAATACACGGCAAAACTAAAATCATAGGGCAAACATTAAGTGGCGATAGAATACACGTAGATGATTTGGAATCACATGTCCCTGCATCGGAAATGTTTTTTATCTTAGGGTAGATCGCGTTCCATGAGAAGACAATAGTACAAATGTTTTCTCTAAAAGGGCGCGTGGTGGCCACAAGAAATACTAACTTCTATCTCTTACAGGAAATTTAAAGTAGGACATGATATGCAAATGATTAGAATTGCAGACCGTTAGCGCATGCGTATGTTGAGCAGCGCCCTTTGAACGGTGAATCGAACTGAATGTAAATAGACGGCTGCAGCGAGGCGTGTATGATTATCGGTGGTTATATGCTAGAGCAGGGCTGTCCAACTGGCGACCCGCGGGCCGCATGCGACCAGCTAATACATATTGTGCGGCCCGCCAACTTCTTATTCAGCATATTTCTTTTTTCGATATTTATTGGTATCAAGAAGCATCCGAGACTACCCTCCTTGGTCAAGCCGGGGTCCATAAAATTTCCTCTTGATTGCTCTTTTATACTCTTTTCATTGTTTTGAGAGAAAAAGGTACAGGACATCTACAGGTCAAGATCAAGCAGTCCTATGCTGCACGCTGGTGTTCAAACGAATCCCTAGAAATAGTATTGCCTCGCGTTGGCGTAGAGAGACAGAAAGGGAAGAGAGAAACATTTCAGATAAGCAAAACCTGCCTGCAATTGGTTAAAAATAAAGACCCCCCCCCCTCACTGATTCTACGGCCTTTGTTATTTTCGAAATAGAAATATTGAGAATTTGCTCTCGTCACTTCCATGTTTGGGAGCATATATTTATGCGAACGTGCTTCTTCGACAATGAACGAACCTCATCAAGAATCGTCACAGGAGCTCTCTATTCGACAGTTTATTCATAGACCTTCTTCTGCTGGCAACGAAAAACATCGAGGTTGGCATTCCTGCCGTTGTAAAGAAGGTGGATCTGCTTCAAATTTCCCATTAAAATTTAAGCAAATTGTTTTATAATCCTTCTGTTTCGTGATTTTATAATTAATTACCTCTTATACATTAAGAATTATTATTAATTGCTATTGTATAAGAGATAAGAACTTATTGTTCAAATTTTTCAAACTGCGGCCCGCCAGGTGATCAGTGACCAGAATTCTGGCCCGTGGGCTCTTTGCAGTTGGACAACCCTGTGCTAGAGTAAACGTTAATTGAATCTTTACTATGCATGCAATGCAACAGTTAATTTTTAGATGACAAAACCAACGTTTTTGCAGCAAAACTTTAAAATGTGTTGCATATACACGAATTTTGTTGTTTCAAGAAGCTTCTTTTTTCAATGCTGAAAAAGTCTTTAGCTTACGATGCTAAAAAGAAACCACCAAAAAAGCTAATTTGTTTTATTTCATTGAAGAAGTTAATTTCTTAAATTTTTAGTGTTTAAAAGAAAGATTATGAATGTAAAAAACAAGCAGATTTTATGCATTCAATACCTAAAAAAAATTTGTGTTTTCCCGAGCTCTTGTAGATTGCTTTCTAACGTATGATGAAACCATTTCCAACCCTGTGATGCTATGCGATTCCGAATTGTCTATAGAGTGCGGATCTGGAAAGTTGAGGTTGGCGATATTTACTACTTTTTGGGGAATTTAAGGAAAAAGGTACGTGTAGTTGGCGCGGATTTAAGTTGAAATACTTTTGCAAAACTACAACGGAAGTAGATCAACCCATCTCAGCACCAATTACCCTTCTCTTTTACCTCTAAAAAAGGAAAACATTATCAACATCATACTTCACTTTATCAGAATCACACTATACTGCGTTCGCTGAAAAGACATACGAGGAGTAAACAAACAGCTTGCCAGAAGTTTTTCCACTAGGATCACTTTTATGGATTTTGTCTGAAATAAAGAAAAGCAAACTAATAGCATTCGCATTCACCGTCTGCTTTTCACCAATTTGTTCTTGTCCTAGCCAAACGCTTGACTGACGTCGCCAATTGGTGTATTTCTTTGTTTAATCTAGACAATATTTCCGCGAACGTAGTATAGATGCAATCGATTACCTCTTATAGTTTGTCCCAGGATTTATAATCCCTTTGTAGATGAAACACTTTGATTTCAAAGTCCACGCAAAAATTGCAGTGATATAGAAAGCTGTAACTACAGTTTTTGTAACCTAATGCAAAATTCAAAATTAAATCAACATTTTTTTTTTTATTTTTAGAAATGGATTTATTGTCTTATGGTATAACATAAAATCAACAAAACAGCAAAAATGTTCGTAAAAATCTTCCCCTTTTTAAAACTAAATGTACTTAAATGATGAAATAATAAAATGAGTAATATAAATTTCCGAACCATAAAACTCAATTTAATCTTCACCATAAATCTCGGTATACATGTATAATGGATAGCGATTTTCTTCTGTAGTATTAGCGACTCTACAAGGACTAAATCCCTAGAAAATGAAGATTAATCCTTAACATTTGGAGCATATTTTCAAATATTTTCATGTTTTATGATGTTAAGAAAACTAATAAAATATTGACTATTTTTATTTATTTTTTTAATGGGAATCGATGATGTAAAAGTTTTAGTTCAGATTAAAGATCGTTCTCTCAGAATTAATGTTTTGTTTACCTGCAGTTACTTTGCTTTGAAATAAAAGGATTTATTTTTAGCACGCTTTTATGAGCTCCACCTGAATATATGTACAACACACAGGTCTACGCACACACGTCTACACATACACGTACACAACTATATACACAAGTACCCCCCCCCCCAAGAGGAGGGGCAGGCTTGGGGGGACAGGAGCCGTTTCTAGAAGCAATAACTCCAATGAGTAAGGTCCTGTCACAACTCGTGATTGCGAAAAACATAATTTGAATTCAAAATTTCAGAATTCAAATTATTTTTCTTTTTTTTTAAACTAAAAAATCTCAAAATTGGAATTTTAAAACAAAGCATATTCGTGAAACATTTTTTATAGTTTTAAAGTATGCGTTGATTACAGTATATATACAAATTTTCAAGTAGAAACGACGCGTAGAAGTATTTGAAAGTTCAAGAACTACAAAAACTGGAAAACATATCACTCGCCCGGGTGGGCTAGAACCACCTAAAGCCGTAGATCGTAGCTTATAAGTAGCGACACGTCCGCCATCTTGGGGCTAAAGGAAGCTTTCTTCCAATGTCTGCTATGATGAAGTAGCATGTTTTGCTTCTTGATTGGGGTGCTACTTGATTGTAGATAGAGATAGGGAAAAAAAGGAATCACAATCAAGAAGCAAAACACGCGACTTTTCACCATAGTAGACGCAGGAAAAAGCGGCGTTTAGCCCAAGATGGGATGTGTCGCTACTTTTACGCTACCTTCCAGATCTTTAGAACCATCAACCTTTGATTTAACAGTCGAACTCACAAGCTGATTGCGCCACGGAGGCTTAGCCTCAGGTGAATTGGGTTGTTTCCGAAATTTTAAAAGTATTTTTTTTCTGAAAGAGTATGCTTAAGAACATAGGATTTAATCATTTTTAAAATAATTTGACGAAGTTTATTTTTTTAACAGTTATTTTAATCGGTATGCAGATTCAATTTCTTTTTTACGTTTCTGTACATTAGGGTGTATTGAAAAAAAAAATTTCAAATTTCTTTGTCAAGTTGATAAAAAGTTGCCCCTACCGACCCACATCTTACATAAAAAAAACTATCCGAATCAAAAAATATTTAGGTGTTCCGCACGAGGCCTAAAGTTTAAAATTTTCTTCAAAAAATCAAATTTTTCTAAATTTCTTTTGAATAACAGAAAAAAAAGTTAAATTTTTTTCTAAATGAAAAATGTACACAGATAGGTCAGAGAAAAAAGTGAGAGAGAAAAAACAACATATAGGTACCTTGCATTTTTTCTTAACTTCCGTGATTTTCACAAAAAAATAAGAATAAAAGCACTTTATAAGGCCATGTGACTTTGAGAGAAATAGGGTTTCCGATCCCGGTCCCGAATCCTGCATGATATTTTGCGGGATTAGTCCCGCGGAATTGAGAACAAAATCCTGCAAGATTTCCAATCCCGCAAATGTTTTCTATGCAAACGTTTTCCAAGTTTTGCCGCTCAGAAAACGAATATTTTTACAAGCGTCATTTGAAATTTGAATAACCTTCCTCGTACTTCTTCAAAGAGAGCAAGAAAAACTTTGTGTCTCATATGATGAATGATGAAAATGAATTTGTATTCTCATTGGAGGTTTCAATATCATACGTTCAGCAATTGAGAAAATTCGTAAAAATTATAAGCGTTTTCGAAACCCGACACCAAAATTTAGAACCCAGAAATTTGCGCTTTAGAAAAAATTGAGAAAGTGCAGTACAGATTGCAATACCCGCTGTAGTAGCCAGAATGCAATGTTGAAACGCATCAGTAAGCTTAAGGAAAACACTCAAAACCTCTAACTTACTAAAAGTGCACAATATTTTTCTCCGAAGGAGAAAGCAATGAAAAACCTATCATTATTTATGCTCTTTAACCTGTAGAAAGTGCCTACCTTTATCTTTATCATCTTTAAGCTAATATTATAAATGCGGGTGGTACCATGAACACACACACACATTATGTTGGATGAATTAGTTAGATGGATTGATTGATCTGAAATATTCGGCAAAGAGGCGACCGAAACTTGGATGAAACGCAGGATGACTCGCAGTATACGTTAAGCGGCTCAAGTTTTTGAACGTCGCCTTTAAGCGACAGGTAAAATTAGCGAAGTTGTATAAAAACTTTTACTGGGACTGTGATTTGGTGAAACTAATTAACGTTCACTCCCTGCTACAATGACTCAAATACACTGATATAATGACTAACGTTAATGCAGTTAAATTGGATACAGCAGCACACAAATCAAAGGTTTCGTATTTGTCCGAAATTTGCAGTTCTTGAGCAAAAGCCAAGCATAACTCCCATAAGACAAGAAAAATATTAGAAAAATTATTAGAAGTTTATGAGATTTGTGGAGATCTTTTGCTAAATGTCCACAATTATTTAAACTCTG
Organism: Uloborus diversus; assembly: GCF_026930045.1. Taxonomy (NCBI): domain Eukaryota; kingdom Metazoa; phylum Arthropoda; class Arachnida; order Araneae; family Uloboridae; genus Uloborus; species Uloborus diversus. The sequence goes on along the minus strand of NC_072739.1, from coordinate 95,503,550 downwards.
CGAACCTAACTGCTGTGGAGCCATAGCTCGCGTTTCATCAGTCGCATTTGGGGAGGAAAAAGGTTGATATTATACGATAATACATATAATTTTCTGCATTTGTTTTGGTGTTTCTTTTTTTATACCTAATTCTTGTAATAACATACCTCTATGTAATAAAATGAAAACGAAGTTTGCAAGATTGTTTTATAACTTTTTTTTTAAACTTCACAAAACTAATCTTACCATATTATCATTAAATAAATTCAAATAATTTTTATCTATAAAACATAAATAAATGTATCGAAAATTATTAATTAGCAAAGAAATTTTTAAACCAACACTTGCAAAGTAAAATTTTAAAAGCTAATACATTTATATTGAAAATTCTAACTTGAACTTTAGAAAAATCCTTATTTTTGCGTACTACGCGGGAACCTAAATGCCGCATGAGAGCAAAACCTTTTATTTCACAATAATTCCTGGCTATATTACTCACAATTTTCAACTTGAAAATTTTTTAACATTTTTTCTGTTATTCAAAAAAAAAATTAGAAAAAATTGATTTTTTGATGAAAATTATAAGCTCTTTAGGCCTCGTGTGGGACACCTACATATTTTTTGATTCGGATAAAAAATTTTATGTAAGATGTGTGTCGGTAGGGGCTTTTATTAACTTGACAAATTGAATTTCGAAAAAAAGTTTTTTTCTATACACCTAACTTTACATGACATCACAAGTGATGAAATACTATTAGCGCTGAGCGCAGTAATATATTCATATTTTTACTAACATGTACTGGCAACATAATGGTTGATAGCAAGCATAGAGAGCAATATTTAATTCCCTTCTGAATTATCATAAGCTGGAAACGCGGTAGACAGCAAGCGTCGGCATTCAGCGCGCCAAAGTTTATCACTTGTTACGTCATAAAAACCAAGCCTTATTTCGAAAAGTGGACATTTTAAAAAATTAATTAAAAATTAAACGTTGGGAAAATGAAAGATTTTTCTCGCTCCATGTTATTTGTTTTGCTTATTCTATCAATTTCAGTGACTAAAAGTAGTACTTTTGACTGACGGAAACAACCCCATTGTTAAACGTTATAAAAAGAAAGCTCTGCGCATGCGCGTCAAAGGTGGCTGGAAGGAACGCCATTTTATGTCAGTTTTATTTATTCAATTCATTCCAGCAGCACAACGTTCCATAAAAAGCATAGCTTTAAAAACATCACCTCACCAGCTAAGGGTAAACTAAATTCTTGGACACCAACCATCCCCAAAACAAAATAGTTAAAAACATTTAATCTGCCCGAATGAATTCGGAAAATCGATCCATTCCAAGATTAACAGAGCAGGTCATTATTTCTACATAGATGTTTTCCTGCAGGCCATTTCCTTTTTTTGTCCCTTTTGACCGAGGAAATCCTAGCTTTGTCTACTAACACTCATTAGTTATACGAGAACGTAATATCCTTCGCTGTGCAATACCATTTCCTAATTGTTCAAATATCAATCATTTTCCAATCGATAAAAATTCTCTCCAGAACCTAACTCTATTTTTCCGTGATTAACGATAATGGATCTAAGAATAAAATATAATGACTCATTTGGTTTATTTGCTCTGTGATATGTCACAAAAATAATGTGCCACTTTCATGATTGTCAACATAAATTTCGTTTTGCTTAGAATCGTTTGCAAATGATCATGGCCGCAGCAAAATTAACTAATATTGCGAGGACAGAATTAAGAAGCATACGATCTTAAAACCTACAAGCACAGTGGTTTCTTTTTAGTATCATTCACTCTACAGTAAGTTGAGAAAGAAACACAGTTGTGCAAAATTTAAACTAGAGGGAATAATTTTAAAGTCAATTTTCGGTTTGTGGGTTTAAAAAAAAAAGTGTATAACAGTACAAATAAGAGCATTTAAAACTCGACAAACAGCTGTTTCGAGGCTATCAAAAACATACATCTTCATCAGTGCATGAAAAGAAGGAATGGTTTACGAAGTTCGAACTAATCGTCATGTGAACGTTAGCACAAAGTTTTTGTACTGCTTTTTTACATGGGGTGCTCTGACTCTGTGGCAGGAGCTTCGTCTTCTAAGCTGGAAGTTGCGGGTTCGATTCCCGTCATTGCCCTAGATGTTGTTTCCTTCTCTTGAGTTGTAACTATTCCCTGTGTGAGTCCGGAGGCAAGGCTCTTTGTACGAAGTAGTGTATGCATGTGAAGCAGTTAAGCTTCTGTATAAATACATCCATGTGCGAATTAATGGAATCAAGTTGGGAATTTTTAATTTTCGAATTTTTTACGTTGTTCAATCTTTGATCATAACAGCTGTTTAGCCGCCTACTAGTTGATTAAGCCCTATAACCTCACTTTTTTTGTCATAAATATTGTGTTTTGTTTAAGTGTTATAAATTTCTACATAGTTTTGCTGTTTTTGAGCAATCACGATTGCTTATTGCTTTTATTTGACTGTTTTTGGCGTGCTATCATTTTATTTCCCACCGGCGCCACCCTCTGCCAGCACCACCCGTCGGCCAGCCTCACGATGCTGCTCCTCTATCGAAAACAGTCTCCAGGTTGCGTCCATATCCTACACACACACGCATACATACACGCACCTACACACACGCACACAAAAACACATACACACACATACACAAACACCACCATACACACACATAACCCCACATACACAAACACATACACACACGCATACATACAGACGCCTACACATACACACAAATACACACAACTACCCACACATTCATGCCTGCACACAGACACAAACACATATGCTTACACACACAAACACTCATACACACAACTACTCACACACTCATGCCTGCACACAGACACAAACACACAGGCCTACACACATACACATATCCCCACACACAAACACACGCCTACACACACACACTCATGATTGCGAAAAACATAATTTGAATTCAAGATGACAAAATTCAAATTATTTTTTTTTTCAATCGGGTTACTTTTTATCTTTTTGTTAGCCATGAATATTTCTCTACGGAAGAGGCAGGCCATTGTGACATTGAGTGAAAATCTGATTGCACAACAAAAGAAAAAATTATTTGTTCTTTGCTAAAAATATGGTTTAGAGATCAAGAATTCAAACAAAAGTGCAAAACTCTAGTTGACTCTATGCCCAGTAGAGTAAAAATGATGCTGTACAAAAAAAGGGGGGGGAGGCATACTAAGTGGTGATTTTGTTTTTATAATTAAATGATGTAGATAAAGGTGATTTTGTAAAATAAAAATGAAAAAAAACCTTGATTCGATTAATTCGCACAAGGGTGTAAGTATTTAAGTGAATTTCGGTTTACTGTTTTACTGTATTAAAACTGCCAGCACTATATTTAGACATTTTTTCACAGATGGAATTATTTTCCACAGCTTTGAGCAATAAAGTTGACATTCTTTGAGTTTATTCTTTAGAATAGTTTCCAGATTCCTTTCTGGGTTTTCATTTCTCCCCCGCCAAAACAAAATGCCCACGGGTAACTGACTGACATTTTTGAAGCAAACCCGTATGCATTTTGTTACATTGTACACACAACAATCAATGTTTAAAAAACATTTTCTCCTCGTTTATTGTTCTTTTTAAGCTGAATTTAATGGTGTAGTTAAATTCTCCAAATAACTTTTGGTTGCTTAAAATACACCACCAGCTCAGTTATTCCATCCGAGGACTGCAGTTTCGTGCTTTTTAGCACTCATCAGTCCGGAATAGGAATTACATGAGCTGGAGGCGAAAAAACTCTTAAAGGAGCCAAGAGAGCCAAACAAACTGGTAGCTAGTATTAAATTCCTATTCCGGGCTAATGAGTGCTAAAAAGCACGAAACTGCAGTCCTCGGATGGAATAACTGAGCTGGTGGGGTATTTTAAGTATTTCTGCCTTAGCCCTGGCTTAGGGCGGTAATTTACTACAAAACTTTTGGTTGATTTTTAAAAAATAGTTAAAAGCATGGTAACTGACTGACATGCTGGTTGCATTAATGTCAGTCAGTTACTATGTTTTAACTATTTTTTAAAAACCTCCCAATGAATAAGATAAATAAATACCTTTGTGCTGAACAGTAAAGTAAGAAAAACAACGTCAAAAAAGCACAAATTGCAGATTACTGCAATTTGTGCTTTTTTGACGTTGTTTTTCTTACTTTAAAACCGAATGAATATTTCGGGAATTCAATTACATCGTTAAATTTAGCCGAAAAAGAACAATAGACCAGGAGAAAAGATCTTGAAAATAATGCATATTTTGCTTGGAATGTGACAAAATGGATTTGGTTTTGCTTCAAAAATGTCAGTTACCTGTGTAATTGCCCTAACACAACTTCACTCGAATTACTTCTATCTCAAAGCTCACATTGCATTTGAGCTTAGCTTATATACATTTTTTTAACGGTTTACATATTAGACGTAATTCAAGCTGCTTACGCATTAAGAAAATACAAATTGCTCGCAGAAACACACAAGCAATACGAGGATTTTTTACGACACTACGCTGCTCATTGTAATGCAAAGGAAAAAAGTTTAAATTTTATAATTTTGAGCATTTTGGTTTTCATTTATATGAAGCCGAATTTACACATTCTCAGCCTCCGTTTTGATCTTCAGATACATATACCAATAAACCTCAAATATGGAGAAATGTTTTCACACTATAGTTATTACTTTCACGTATGTCTATCAGTAGCGTCACTATCTTAGGGTGGAGTGGGTGGTCAGTTCCGGGTGACACCCTTCTGGGGGGCGGTAACACATAAACGGAATACAAAAAAATTTTGTAAAATGTAAAAACTTCAAACCTTAAAACTTCCCATAAATATATCTCAAACTTTTCTATCAAATTTCATCTAAAACTGAGCACAGTATTGCATCAGGGGATGGTGACATATCTAGGGCAAATTTTACACAAAATACATTCATAACTTGTATTTTTATGTAAAGTTTCTTTACACCTCACAAATAAAATTTTGCTCTGAAATTTGTACGAATTTCATGTTAAGATGAATCGTTAACAGTTTTTTCTTCGGGGGGGGGAGACATCTCAAATTGTCACCCCGGATGACACCTGTTCTAGAAATGTCAATTATTATACTGGGTCTGAACGATACATTTACCAAACTTAAATAAATATGTAACATCTAAGTTTATTTTACGAAATGGTAAAAATAACTGCAAAAAACTCGTTTTTCTAAACAGTGGCTACTACAGACACACTACAGATACACTGTTTTATTCTCTATAAAATGTTTCAAAAATATTGCTGAAAATTATCAAAACTAAAGTACAAAGTAGCAGAATTTTCAATAAAAAGCATGTATCAAATCACTTTTTATGTCCCTCCATACACAGATAAAAATTTCCAGGCGTATGGACAAAGCCATCAACTTTCTCATAGAAAGAGAAAATAACTTTTTTCTACAAGATAACAAAGTGCCAAGCATCGTACTATCTCCAAGGGAGTGGTTAGGCACGCTCCAGTTTCCTTACGTGACATAACACAACAAAAGTACTAAAATAACTCAAATATGGAACTAAAAATCGTAACATAAATCTAAGAACACTGCTAATTTTTGTTTCTCATGCTTCCAGTTTATCTAATAAAAGTTGTGAAATGAACTTCCTGTGTATCAAAAAAAAAAATGTAGGAAAAGACAAATAAAAATAGGAATATTAAAATTGAACAGCATATTTTCAGCTCAAGTTAGACAACATGTTTTCTTTGTATGGAAAGGAATAGTTATACATTAAAGCTTTACTTTTTGATGATAACTAGGGGCTCCCCTCCCCCTGTTACTTTAGCTCGCCAACCCCCTTTCATCATCGGCGGTGGTTTATGCCGCAATGATTTGAATGCTTTTTGCTTTCACGGTAAAAATGTTGTGTGACCTTACTCCATAAAAGCGGTGGCAGCTTGCTACTTCCATAGCAATGGAGAAACTAAACTGATAAAACTGGTGTAAAACTACGCAACGCTCATAAAGTTACACTAGTTTTATTAGTTAATTTACACCACTGCTATGGAGGAAGCTAGCCGCCGGAATAAAGTTAAACAAAATGCCGAATGCTGCCACTTTCACAATTTTTTTAGTGTTGGATGTCCAGTAGATATCATACGAGGCAGTGAGAAGCAAAGGGATGTAAGTGGCAAAATTAAAAATTTGGAGATAACCAGTACAAATGGTAGGTGAACCTCTCCTCTGTCTTGCGGCAAGAGATGGTACTAGTAGCCCTGATCGTTGCTGTGCTAAACAGCATGATTTAGAACAAATTTTCAACGAAAGCCTACCTAGGATGTTATCTTTAAACTTTTACTCAAAACTTGAAAATGTCCACTCACATCCCTTTGCTTTTCACTGCCTCATATAGGTTGTTTTTATGAATTCTTATCAGCGGCCCCTTACGGTTTGGAGGGGTGAAACAAAGCGGAATGGCTTTCCCTGGATGCCCTGTATCCAATGGTAACAAAATTGACCTGAGAGACATTGGCAATCTGGAGGAGATAGGGTTACAGTGGAACCCACACACGCGCATAAATTTTAATAGTACGCTGCCGTGGGAAAATAAATAACAGTACCTGCCTTTTTTTTTTTTTTTTTTTGCATTTTTGTGATCTATTGCATTTTAGCTTTATTGAACAAGCTTGCTTATTTGGCTTTCATTGAAAATAAAGCACGAAAAAAACGTCAACTTTCAGCATTTCCCCATTGGAATCCAAAACACGTTTCTTCGAACATCGTAAAAACTCATTTCAGCAGATACGCCGCTTTACCTTCTCACGGAAGTACAGATGTGTGATCTATGCCGTTCGGGACACCGAGCCTGACCAGCATAAAATACTACCCGATTTAAAGCAAGAATAGTGACTTCCGATTTAAGGAGTACCACTGGATGAAAATCCGCCTTCACTCGAACAACACACGATAGATTAATGAAACATTTATTTCAAATAGTTTTGATCTAGACCTGGTGCCTAACAACTCCTGATAAAGTACCTCACTGCAATCCAGGGTCCTCTGTACCTTGCACAAGATGTGGCTTAACCGGTTAGATGGGGACCTGAAGACAACTCTTTTTTGATCCAGATCAGCAGCCGAGCAACACCTGGTAAGGTATTCCAGTACTCCTAGACAAAGGCGCCCATATAGGGGGGAGGGGAAAGTGGGGGCTCAAGTGCTCCCCCCCCCCTTTAGAATTTAGAACTTCCTTGCTTTTAGTACTTTTTCTTTGCAAAAATGTAAAAATATTTCTTCTCCAGCTATTAATGAATAAGTTATTAAAAATATCAAATTTTAATAACTCTAATCTTTACCGAAATCAGTTTCCATGGGGAAAATATCCTGCTAAACCATGGGGAAAATACCTGACCCTTCTCCCCCCATACAATTTTGCATATGGGCGCAATTGCCCCTAGAGATATCGATTTGGAATGGGACTTTGGCGGTTTTTAGCCGTTGTTGTCAGCGCTAACTAACTTCCAGCTCCTCAGTGACAGAGTACATTTATCTAGCGTCGTGGGTCCCATGATCGAATCCAGACTTCCCTGTAAAAGATTTTATGGAATTATTTATAGAAAGAAGAGAGAGCAGCTCCATATATATATACGTATAAAACCCACTCTTACTAATTTTTACTGAAAAGAAATGCAATTCTTCAAGGTCAAACCTCATCTTGTTTAAGCCGGACTATACATCTATTCAAACAGAAAAAGTTTTGCTTTGTACGTTGAAAAGAAGCAAAAATAATGCATGGTAATGTTACTTGCTCAATATTAACATTACATTTATTTTATCCTATCAACTTGATCACTATGTTTTCTCATAAAAACCATTTTGAAAAAAAATTTAAATAATGGATAATATTTTTCAAAAAATTGAATAAACCTAAAAGCATAACATATTGCTTTTTTACATTCCTGTTCTGCTATCAGAACTTTCAGAGAACATAGCAAAAACAACTAAATCCAAACCAACAGTGTACAGTGTTTGCGATATTCCTTCGTTGGACACAATGCTACTTCAGCTGTTACACGACCCAGTTAACCACTGTATCGATCACTCTTCTCCAAGCCCATTGAAAATTTGTGTGTTTCCCTAGCACCTTTACGTGACACAATATCTCTGCCACAAGAATACATACTAGCATTATGGAACACTTTCACGCCAGAAAACAAAGGGAAGAGAAATGTTATTTTGTCGCACGAAAAATTACACTTCTGATACTGAAAGCAATAAATTAAATTAAAAGATGAGTTAAAGAACAATAATTCATAATTACCATATCAAAGAATTCAATTAATATTCTAGCTAAAATTAAAATAATATTCTAAAAATATAGAAAAAAATTATTAAGTGAAAAATATATTCTGTTCTAAATAAATTTTCATTTAAATAATTCTTGCATTATAAATTCTTACATGAAAATAATTTGAAGAATAATCATATATAATTATCGTATCTAAGCGTTTTCCAAACATATACAGATATTTCAAGTACAAAGAATATCCAATTCGAAAGAAACAGCCGAAAAGAGAAAAAAGAAATGAATGAAAATAAATCCTGTATTTTTACTCGCAAAGAAATTAGACAATAATATTTATTTCCGGTCACATGATTTTTTGCTCTCAAAAAGCTAATTTTCATGAATTTCACTCGATCCGCCGCAGTTTATCACGTAATTTGCTATCTACCTATCTCTGAAACAGTAAAACGAGAGACGTCAAATCACGGCAAAGAGATTTGACGTGTACAACGGGACAATAAGTAATCTTGGTTCATTGATAAAAAAAGCTGAACGGCATAAATGTTTTACGGCATATTGTATAGTACTCATCAAATTGTGTATCTATACATCAAATAAATTTAATTGACGTAGGAAGTATTTTACTCACAACGTTAGGAAAAACAATTTTCTAGATGCATGCTTCTGTTTTTGCGAATTTTATTTAAAAGTAATTCTTTTTCCTCACCTTTTAAACGTAATTATCATCTTGTCTTCTTCAAATGTTTATTGCAAGAAAATACTAATTTTGTAACACCATTTGAAAAGTGTTGCTATAAAACCCAAATTTTCGCTATTTCTTCCACGTTCATTCGTAGCACAAAAAAGTTACCTGGAATTTTATTATATCTATAAAATCAAAGGGCGACGCACGAAGTCATCTTATATTTTATTGTCACAGAACTATAACGAATAATTAAATACTAGGGGGCTATCGCCCCCTGCTCGCTATCGCTCGCCAACCCCCGGAACTGCTTACGCAGTTCCCTGTGGATCGCTTCGCGATCCATGCTCGCTTCGCTCGCTCGCTGTATGCCAATACATTAGCCTAGCTAAAATTTTCCGTAAAAATTAAAGTTGGTAATTGCATTTAGGTCACCATCCATTTAACCAATATGAAAATTACGTTCATAATGTTAATTTGTCTGCTTTAGCCAGATTTTCGACAGTTTAACTTTGCTGTATGTAAGATGACTGCCTTGGCAATGTGCACAACTTTACCATTATAGATACAAAAGTGTCTGTCATTGCTTTGGAGAGATTGCACTTCTACCTGTTGGTCCGCGGAAGGTATTTTATTTCCCTTCTACCACCCATTGGAAAACCAATGAAGGCATTCCCCTATCCGCCACCTGGGGACGCGCCCTCTAGGGGTTACAGGCTCCCCCGAGGGATGTATTTACATTATTTACACTCTTATATATTTACATATTTACACTCTTATATATTCTAATCTGAGAAAACTTCCTCATATACACAATTAAAAATGTCCCGTTTGGGAGCCACAACTGACACTGCTTCAAAAGATCTTGTTCTTGATAATGCCACATAGAGCTGGCCATGACTAAAAACAGGCTCAGAGAGCACCAAACATATTTTCTCAAACGTTTGTCCTTCTTGTTGTTATTCTGAATCCTTGCCACGTCACGAACAAAAAATGGTTTAACTAAAAACGCGAAAACTCGCCAAGGCTACTTTGCTTGCACAATACTAAAACTACTATAACCCTAAACAAATTTGGCGAAACCTTTCAGCTGAGAATAAAAGGAATAAAGTAAATTCTTTCTCGGTTATTCATTTTGAACTGAACTGTCGTACTGAAGCAGAGAATAGACGACGCTCAAAGCGCCTACGCGTTCAAAACAACATTGCCGATGAACATGATTGTGGAGCAATGTGTGAAGAATGCGAATTTTGTGGTGCTCTTTATTGGCAGAAAGAGCGTAATACTGCAAATAAATATACTAAATGTTGCCATGACGGAAAGGTGCGGTTACCGGCATTGTGTGACGCACCTGATCTGTTGAAGGAACTGCTGACTGAAAATTCCCCAGCCGCTAAAATTTATCGGCAGCGAATCAGAGAATACAACTCTGGAAATGGCTCGTCTTAAATTGGATTCAAGAACGGTTTCCTGCCTTCTTTGAGCTTTTCTTTGCTGATTAAGGTTGAAATGGGCCACAGCCCGACTCAAACTCATCTCAAAAAAAAAAAAGTTCGTTGAGTATTCTGTGATTCAAGATTTCAAAACAACGTAGAAGTTTGTTTACATGATTTATCGGCGAAGTGTTGCCAACAGAGGTTTAGAAATTCACCCCTTCATTTGCCGGCACGTAAGAGAATTATATATATAGAACGTTTTTTGTCGTCAATTGTGACTGCTGTATCTCAAGAAATAATGAACGGAATGAAAGAAAAATTTATCGGCGAGTAGCCCTTAGTAGGTATAAGAGCTGATTTTGTTTTGGGGTCAACAGCTGAAAAGGGGGGTAGCGCAATCGCCCTATCTTTTTTTGCATTTTGAGTGCCCTATCTCAAGAAGTAATGCTACGTTCTGGTTGAAATTTGGAATATATGTGAATCCATACGTAAACAGGCTTTGGTTCAATTTTGACGCCAATCGCTCCAAGAGGTGTTGATTTTTTTTTTTTTTTTTTTTTTTTTTTTTTTTTTGCGAATAAAAATAGCTTTATTAATGCAACAATAAGAAAGATAAATCGTAATAGACTGTCGTCTGCTTATTTCTCGTGATTTTAATTGTATGGAAATGATCGGAAATATTATCCCAACTAGGGGGCTATCGCCCCCTGCTCGCTATCGCTCGCCAACCCCCGGAACTGCTTACGCAGTTCCCTGTGGATCGCTTCGCGATCCATGCTCGCTTCGCTCGCTCGCTGTATGCCAATACATTAGCCTAGCTAAAATTTTCCGTAAAAATTAAAGTTGGTAATTGCATTTAGGTCACCATCCATTTAACCAGTATGAAAATTACGTTCATAATGTTAATTTGTCTGCTTTAGCCAGATTTTCGACAGTTTAACTTTGCTGTATGTAAGATGACTGCCTTGGCAATGTGCACAACTTTACCATTATAGATACAAAAGTGTCTGTCATTGCTTTGGAGAGATTGCACTTCTACCTGTTGGTCCGCGGAAGGTATTTTATTTCCCTTCTACCACCCATTGGAAAACCAATGAAGGCATTCCCCTATCCGCCACCTGGGGACGCGCCCTCTAGGGGTTACAGGCTCCCCCGAGGGATGTATTTACATTATTTACACTCTTATATATTTACATATTTACACTCTTATATATTATAATCTGAGAAAACTTCCTCATATACACAATTAAAAATATCCCGTTTGGGAGCCACAACTGACACTGCTTCAAAAGATCTTGTTCTTGATAATGCCACATAGAGCTGGCCATGTCTAAAAACAGGCTCAGAGAGCACCAAACATATTTTCTCAAACGTTTGTCCTTCTTGTTGTTATTCTGAATCCTTGCCACGTCACGAACAAAAAATGGTTTAACTAAAAACGCGAAAACTCGCCAAGGCTACTTTGCTTGCACAATACTAAAACTACTATAACCCTAAACAAATTTGGCGAAACCTTTCAGCTGAGAATAAAAGGAATAAAGTAAATTCTTTCTCGGTTATTCATTTTGAACTGAACTGTCGTACTGAAGCAGAGAATAGACGACGCTCAAAGCGCCTACGCGTTCAAAACAACATTGCCGATGAACATGATTGTGGAGCAATGTGTGAAGAATGCGAATTTTGTGGTGCTCTTTATTGGCAGAAAGAGCGTAATACTGCAAATAAATATACTAAATGTTGCCATGACGGAAAGGTGCGGTTACCGGCATTGTGTGACGCACCTGATCTGTTGAAGGAACTGCTGACTGAAAATTCCCCAGCCGCTAAAAATTATCGGCAGCGAATCAGAGAATACAACTCTGGAAATGGCTCGTCTTAAATTGGATTCAAGAACGGTTTCCTGCCTTCTTTGAGCTTTTCTTTGCTGGTTAAGGTTGAAATGGGCCACAGCCCGACTCAAACTCATCTCAAAAAAAAAAAAAGTTCGTTGAGTATTCTGTGATTCAAGATTTCAAAACAACGTAGAAGTTTGTTTACATGATTTATCGCGAAGTGTTGCCAACAGAGGTTTAGAAATTCACCCCTTCATTTGCCGGCACGTAAGAGAATTATATATATAGATAGTGTAAAAAATAAAAGCTGCATATCTTTCCTGCATTTCTTACACTATGACAGTTTTGATATTTTTACGACGGCGGCGACTTTTTGTAGTCGCTACTCTTGCCGCATATGTTAATATCCTTACATAACAATCAATGTGTTGTCAATTGCCATACTTTGTTAAAAATAAAAATTTGTGGTTACCGCATTTGGGGGGAAAGGGGGTCTTTTAACAAGATACATTTATGAAATCAGTGCAAAGACAAAAAAGAAATTTTTACCGTACTACAGCCGAACGGAAAAAAAAAGATAACAATGAAAATGCTGCACTTTGCGTCTCAACATGACCGCATAAACATTGCTCAGCCAGATTCCTTTTATATTCCACATGTTGGCAATCGTGCTTGGTCTTCCACTTCAGAATTGGTTAAAAACAAGAAAATCTTCAGGTTCTAACTTAAACATAGTACAACCTAAAACAAATATGTAAGGTTACCAGTATTAATGGGTGTAACGTTACACGAATTCTGAAGTGTGTAGCATCATTGGTTTAAAAACTCAAATTGTTGGAGGAATCCTGCACTATAGTTTCAGTCAATGGTGAATCCAGGATTTGGTTCTGGGAGCGGCTGAAGTTATTAAAACTTTATGTCTACTCGACACCACCAAAGTTCATTGATGTAAACGAGGGCATTTTTTCAAAATTATATTATTTTTAGCTGCTATCTAAGGGGGTTGTGAACCGTTATGAAATTTTTTGAGTGTAGACGAAATTGGAGACAGAAAACGTGAAAAATCGCAAAATAGTAGTTAAAAACAACGAGAACGAAGACGAATTTTCAGAATTGAATCTAAACACGACAATTAAAAAGAGAGATAAACAAGTAGCTATGCCTAACACCACAGTCAGCACTTTCTTTTCTCTCCCTTCCTTCTTTTAGGGAGTAAATAAACGAATTTTTGAAAGAAAAAAAAGAACAAAATTACCAAAATTCGAAAAACTAACATGCCTGTTACTATTGCAAATTTGTGTATCAACCGTAAGAAGAGCGAAAACAAAATAAATGATAAAGATAGGATGAATGTAGGAGAATATATATCATTTTTAAAATATTTTACATTAAGATACATAGACACTAATAAATTAGTTCCGTTCTGGGGGTGGTTGCAGTCTCATAGCCATCCCCCTGGATTCGCACTGGTTTCAGTAGAATTCAAAGTTCATGCGTAAAGGTCAGAATCGGCGGAAGGCAGGGAAATTCTTATTAGCGGAATGCAAACCGGTAGTCGAGCGGTAAAAGCTTTTGTTTTGCGAGTCTGTGAGATTCACGTTATGAGTTCGGAACCCATTCAGGTCATTTCCTCTTTTAGTGCAATAAAAATTTATCGTTTGTATATTAAAATAAATAAATATTGTATATTCACATATATAATAGCGAATGATCAAGTAATGGTCCTGATGTCATCAACAATGAAATCGCTCCACGACATGATAATTTGATAATTTTTGGTACTGTTTGGCATGCAGGGAAATGCTTTATTGTGACGAGGCTGAACTGAATCCGGTATCCTAACTGTTTTACTGGAAAGGCTCATTTTAGCAGAGTGAAGAAACGAAAAAGTCGTCAACTATTAACGCTATCTACTGGAGTTTGGGGTTTTAATCCACTGGAGTTCGGTTTAAAATTTAAACTATCAAAATATCATCAAACAAGCAATTGCTTCGTTCAAATGTAGAAGAATAAAAGCAATTTTCACCCGTAATACCTTGACGGGCTATTTTCTAGTATTTTAAAATAATTGCTGTATATTGGTTGTTAAAAAGTATGAACTTGATAAATCGCTCAAGAAAGTCAGACAAAAGCTTAATTTTTGGTAATGTGTAACCTTTCAAGCAATTTCTCTGTAAGCATACAGAAAACTCTGGTGTAACCTTGCGCAGAAGTAGTCGTTATGCTATAGTTAACATTACCATGGTGTAACCTTCCACAAACGATGTGTAACTTTACACCAGTTATATCAGTTAAGTTACTCCTGAGTAGTGGAGGCATCTAAGCTGCCACTAATTTTAGAGTAAGGTTAAACACAATTTTTACAGGGTACCACATTTTTTCGATAAATATCGTTATTTTGTTTGAAATTAGAAATAATTTCAACTGAAAGGTCACACCAAACTCCCGAAAAATGCGCACACTGGGGTAGTCCTGTTCCAACCGATCACTTTTACTGCTCCCTCCATTTCTTACGAAATGAATGTTTTGGACTCTTTTGCCGAGTGTCAACAATGCTGAGGCGGACTACAACTGGAGTAGTGTTCTCTGATCAGTGAATAAATACTTAATCGCAGTTTCACTTTCAGAAATTCATAATATCTTTAAAAACTGCGTTATTTGGTTTACGTCATGAAAAAACATTGTAAATGATACAATTCTGAAGAAAAAAAATGAAAACTTTTATGGCTTTGCATCAAGTAATTCGGAAAGCTTACAGCAAAAAAAAAATGCAACGACCCAGTGATTGTATATTTTAGCCACTAAACAAAAGCAAAATTTTCTTGATTTTTTTTTTTTTTTTTTTTTGAGCAATCAGATTGCTTATTGTTCTCACTTGACCGTCTTTGATGTTACGGTTCCTTTTTCAGCTTGGACCAGGGGCTTCTGCAGCACCACCGCCCGCCGTCCTCTAGGCGCGGCTGTCCCCCGGTCCTGAGCTATCCGCTTCTCCTGGTCGGAGGCGTCCATGTCCTACACACACTCATGCTCACACACATACAAACACACAACTTCACACACTCCTACACACACTCATGCCTGTACACAGACACAAACACACATGCCTACATACACACACACGAACGCCTACACGCACACGCGCGTACACAACACTCACTCACACACTGCATACATACATTTACACACACACGCACCCACACACACGCACCCACACACATGCGCCTACACAAACACACACGCACATACACACGCTAGTAATTGCGAAAAAAAAATTTGAATTCCAAATGCCAAAAATTGAAATTAATTTTTTTTTTTAATTTGTCTGTAGGAAGTTACTACTTTTAATTTATCTTTGGAAAAAAAATCAGTCGTCAGACTACCTTACATTATAAAAATGATCAGATAATTAATTACATCTCTACACCTCAGTCTCTGAGAAAAATACGAGAAAAAAATATTAATTCGTCCGGAGTACTAAAATTAGGTAACTTCAAATTTGAAATAACAGAATATTTCACTTTTGTTGAATTTTTCTTCGGCACAAGACTTAAATACTTTTGCTGAAATAAAGTTTAGAAATAATAGCTAAATAATATTTCGATCACACAAGTGTTCACATTCTTCAAAAAATCAGAAAAAAATAGTTAATTCGTTGAGGTTTCCCCGAAGTGGAATGAAAAAGATTGATTGTATTTACCTGCATGAAGCATTTACTCCACGTTATGTTGTAAAAAAAAAAAAAAAAAAACCACCCTTAAGCCGGATATGACGTCATACTTTTCTTAAAACCATGAGTCCTTAAAGTACAGTAGAATATTGGTATACCGAAGCGATCGAGATCGAATATCCTTCGTAAATTGAAAATTCCGGATAAAAGAGAGTCTAAAAAATGGTTGTCAGGAGACTGTAGAAACTTCAACTCTTTGTATTCGCCGTTGAAAATGCAACACAAAAAAGGCGTGCTCAGAATTTTATGCAAATTTCAGGGTGGACGCACGTCACTAAGTTATACAAATAATGTGAAATGCGCAGCTTTCAAACGCACGTGAAGTAAGATATAAAAGAAGGAACTTTTAGAACAGGCAATATTCTTGCCGTTATTTCTGCCAGGCGAATCATCGAAGAAATTTTGTTTTTATCTTGGGGGATACGTGCAGTAGCGAATTTCAGGGGGAACCTAGGGGGCCCGTGCCCCCCCCCCCAAAGGATGAATTGATTCAATTATTTTATTCATTACTTTTTAATTGACTTCTCTATAGCATTTTTTATATAGTTAATTAAAAAGAACACAAAACACACAGAGCGTATTTTAAGTAAAAGCATTTTTGTGTGCTAAAGAAGTAATACTGAAGTCAGAGGCCCGGAGTTGCAGAATACATTTAACTCGCTGGTTTTGAATTCAAGGGAACACAATATTGCGATTTGTTCATTAATTCTTTTTTAATGGAATCAATAATTAACATTCTTCAGAAAATATGCCGGCGTGCCTAAAAGAGTTGTAAAATAACTGTTTTTAACTATGTTACTTATAATACAACAAATTTGTTCAATAAGAGTCGCACAAGTCGAAAAGCGCAATGAAAAATACATTTTTTGATTAAACTTAATTATTAAATTTTCAAAGGCACGCAGTTAATGCGTAAAATTCTGCTATATACTATCTTGAAGGTGTCTAGAGTAATTTCACTTGAGGAGAAAATATTGAACAATTATTTGAGCAAACATTAATCTTGGTACATTGAATATTAATTTAATTTTACTTTCATACAAAGTCTTGGCTTCCTCAAACTTCATCCATGAGTATTAATCTATTTGAATGACTGCTCTGCATGCAATAATTTTTAAAATGCAGAAATGCAATTTACGAGTAAAACTGGGTAAGATGAGAGAACACTGGTGATTGGCGACTTGTTAACTTTCTACCTTGGCACAAATAAGAAAATATAAATTACGTCATCGCCATGTTTGCTCTTCACTTTGCAGTTTATGGAACTTCGATTGTTTTTAGCTGCACGATACATTTAGATAGCG
The DNA here is from genome assembly GCF_026930045.1 of Uloborus diversus. Taxonomy (NCBI): domain Eukaryota; kingdom Metazoa; phylum Arthropoda; class Arachnida; order Araneae; family Uloboridae; genus Uloborus; species Uloborus diversus. The sequence goes on along the minus strand of NC_072739.1, from coordinate 95,486,286 downwards.
AATAATTTTGCATTTAATTTAGCTTTTAATATTGTTTAATTGAGCTGGCGGAAAACTTATAATTTCAATGAAACTTTTCAAATTATGTTTTTCGCAATGACGAGCTGTGATAGGAGCCTACTCGTTGGGTCTTGTGTGTGTAGACGTGAGTGTGCAGACGGGTGTGTGTAGGCGTGTGAGTGTGTGTGTGTATTTGTGTAGGCATGTATGTGTTCGTGCTTAGTCGTGTGTGTGTGTGTGTATGCAAGCGTGCACATGTGTATAGGCGCGTGTTTGTGTGTAGACGTGTATGTGTGTAGGCGTCTGTGTGGTTGCGCGCGCAGGCTTGTTTGTGTGTGTACGCAGGCAGGCGTGTCTGTGTGCAGACTTGCGTATGTGTGAAGGCGTGTGTGGGTGTGTGTGTAGGCACCACCAATGAGGTATCTGCCTTGTCCGTGAAAAATGGAAATGTTTTACCCCCTTGGCTAATTTCTTAAATCACCGCTAAGGGCCGTATTCAAACTCTTGAACAACGAATTCAATTGGCTATATTTGACCAAACGTTGACTAACAAATTTTGATTTTACTCATAACCAACGATTTGCATTTAAAAACTAAAGCAAAAGGTCAAAAAATGCCAAATTGAAATCAACAAATTAAAAGGCAATTGTTTAAACAAAATATATTTTCAAAAGTACGTCTCATTTTCAATCACTTCCGAAGATTAAGAGCATACTTCAAATTCTATATTTTTTAAAAATAAAAATGATTGACCTGCTGGAAAGCTACCACATTTTTCATAAAGATAAATGATTTAGTTCAGAATTTTGCGTTTCTTGCTGCTCAAAACTTAGAATGCCTCTTCCATTCATCTCCAAACATCTATCGAAGAGTTGGATTGGATGTCTCATTCATCTTGAAGAAAAAATACATTTTTCTTTTCTATCAGCTCTGTAAGAACTGTTCCCAGTTCTGGTATTGTAAAAATTGAAATAAAAATAATTATTTTCATAATCAGTATTATTTAATGGATGATGTCTCTGAAATTGTGATTTTTAGGCACGTATATAAAAAATTATCTGAAGAATGTAAAGCGTGTTTTTTAGCAATGTGTGAAATATTCTTAGCAGCTCAGAAAAATATACTGATTTATCCAATGTTAGCTTTCGTATGAAATTTCAGTAAAAGTTTTTTTTTTTAATTGAATTTGTTTCCGACCATTTAAAAGTTTAGCAATTAAAGATAACTTGCCTGGTTTTACAACACTCAGCCCGACGCTGGTACGCCCCCGTATCGTTTTCATTTCACGTGACAAATTTGTTATCCGAGTGGACAGAATGTGCTTTCGTTCACGTGACTGGTCGAAAACGACATCCTAAGAAGGTAGTTAACGGATACAAGAAACGTCCTGATTATTTTTTATTCAAGTGAATGTTTTTCTTTCTTTTTCATTGTTTATTTATTCATGAAAGGTTCTTTTTCTTTTCGAATTTCTATGTTGTTTTGCTAATTACTTCGTGTTCCTAAAAATTATAATTTTGCATAAACTTCAGCCTATCTTTTCAAGTTTTTCATAAATATTGCACAAAAAGACCACTAATAAATCGAAATACTATTTTTAAGTTATACTGTGGGTTCCGATGGGTTCTGATCTTGACACAAAAAGACTTTGTCACTCAACGAATGATTCCAATTAGTACTCATAAGGAAATTTTAATTGATATTAGAACTTATATACAAAAGCTATTTGCAATTATGAAATTAAAGATCAATTCTACATTATTAACCACGGCATTTCATAGCGAAACTATTCGGGTGACTTTCCAGCACGTCCATTCATTCTCGTTCTCTTGGCTCTTCCCCCGCTCGTCGCGCAGACTCGTGGTATATGTTGATTCCCGGTGGCGCCGGCTGCTCCAGCTAGAGATCCTGCTCCAGCTATCTCAAGGCAGTCTGTTGTTGGGCGCCCCGGTCTGGGCTCCTACAATACCGTTGTACCTGAAGCAATAATCATTATTATTGCACTAAAAGGTGTATACTCTACACTATTTCCTTTTAAACCTGCTAAATGATCAATATTTTTCAATCACTTAAATTAATGGGTGCGTGAATTCATCTCCGCGAGAAAAATTATTTTTTTGACATTTCCGTACACCTTCAAAAGGAAGGTAAACATAAAGAATTCCAGTGCAATAAAGTCGATGTTTTTTGTAAGCGTCCTGAGATCAAAATTTGGGGCAACACAAGCTGAATGGAGTATGCAAAAGGATCACCAATACTTTAACAGTTCCTCAGAGTGCGCAGAGAAATATTTATAAAAGATATGACAATTCTAGCTCGTAGAAAGCAAGTGTGCCATCACGCATTTTTTACAAGAATATTTTATTAAATATAGCGTGACATGTGACAAAAGAAGGGAGGGGGTAAGGTGGAGTGTGAAGGTCGTGAAAAATAGGGGGGCCAAAATGTTGAATAAAAGTGGGACATCATTTATATATATATATATATATATATATATATATATATATACTACTGGTACCCGCACGGCTTTGCCCGAAGTAGAAAATTAAAAAGGTCTTTTGGTTCACCTGTATATTTACAAATAATGCACGATGAATTCATGAATTTCTTGCCAATTGGTTGCCCATGTTACGGTTCCACATTATGATAACTTGGTAATTTATTCGTCCATCTTATGATAATTTTGCTCGAAAAATGTTCTTAAAATTGGAATAGAAAAAGAGCAAAATCGAATTTTCAAAAAATCGCTTCGAGATGCACACCCTATGATACAAACTAATTCTGTGCCAAATTTTATGAAAATCAGCCGAACGGTCTAGGCGTTATGCGCGTCACAGGGATCCTGACAGACAGAGATCTGGCGGAGAGAGAGAGAGATCCAGACAGAGAGACTTTCAGCTTTATTATTAGTAAAGATGTACAGACGACCTCTAAGAAGACGGTTGTCTGATTGAAAATGCTTCATTAGAGTTCCGACCTTAGGAAAGAAGATAAAGATAACAATAAAGCTTTGAACAAAACTTGACGATTGAAACAAATATGCTTCTTATTTCACTCTATATATCGTGACGAAATTAAAATCATATTTCAAACAATTATGCGAGTAAACAAAGCACTCAAAATATTTCTCGCCTTTTAGTGAACTTACATCACGAACTATCACTTTGTTTTCTTTTCAGAAAACGAAAATTATTTACTCAATTCCAATTGTGTTCCACCAACTTTTATTAAGAAATGAAATCGAAATGCATGGCGCTCAACAAAGAACACCGATTAATTTTAAGATTTAAGACGCAATTCATTATCGTGTTATAGATTATGTTTCCTTGCATGTCATTTCCTCTGCTTTCTTTCCTTGTCAAGAGAATTCCATTTTCTTCGACTAACACCTATCAATAATCCGTAAATGTAATAACCTTGACTGCTCAGAATGCTTTTGTAATTACGAAATTATAAATCATTTTTAATCGATGAAATTTCCTTCTGTATTCAGAACCAATTTTATTTGTCAAGTGTCGTTAATTCAGAAAGTCTGTTGCGAACTTTCAAAACATATGAAGGGTCTTAATTATGTTTGAGAAAACGTTCATAAGTTTTCAAATAATGATTTTTGTTCTAGTTGCTAGTTTGTTACTTGAAAATAGAGAGAAAATACATTTTTTTTTTTAATTCTCGTCATGTGGTAATAATTACAATAACCACATATTATATGGACACATAACCAGCAATAACTTTTTTGAAGCCAATGACTATAGTTAGTTGTTATATACATATCGTAAGTCCAATGCCGGATCTTGGGGGCAGCAAGCCAAGCCCTTGCCATAGGGGGCCATTTCTGAAAGACGGTCACACTATTTCTGTGTTTTTTTCTTTGAAGCTCGATGTAAAGCTAAAAAAAATGAACAAGGGGGTTAGCTTCAAAAATTGTTTCCGCTCATAAAAATGGAAAGACTGGTACTGCTCATCCCGGCAACAGAAGAACCCATGTCCAAAAAAAAAACAGCATTCGAAAAAATCAAGGTTTTACTCAATACTACAGTGCCGGTAAAAAAAAAAAAAAAAAAAAAAAAAAAAAAATCTTTACATTTAGTTGACAATCAAAGGCTTTACATACTTTTCCTTGTCGTGATTTTACTGCGCATGCTCCTCTGTATATTGGCTGAATACCGAATATTCGGCCATAATCTGGCCGATCATTCGGTGTTCGGTCAAATCACTAGGGAGTATGCTAAGTAAAACCATAAAAAGAAGTTTGCCTGTTAAGTTTTCAATTGCCAACCAAATGTAAAGATTTTTAGCCGGCACTGTACTTTTAATTGATTTATTCTCAAATACTACAATGCTCGCAAAACATGTATGATATTACTAGTCGCCTTCGGCGGTGTACTTTGAAGAAACTCTTCATGACATCGACGTATGAAAAAAGTTTATACCAGTATCATTTGAACTTCATAACACAAGACAATACGAATGAGGAAGGGCAAAAGTCTGGCTAATGATTAAAAAAAAAAAAGATAACATGCGAAAAGAGGCAATCTTCCAGAAAACTTCTTATTTGATACATTTTGTCCACCGATTCGACAAATCGGAGCCTACCGCGGAGCAAAATTACCTTTTTCCTTTTCTTAAACTCAATTTCTCTTTGGAACTGTCAATCTGTGAAGCACTCCATCACATTTACGGAGGGGTGCGATCGCATTTGCGTAAATGGTACGGGCACTCGTGCTATATTTAATCTACCAATTGTGTAACGCATTTTGTTACCGGTAAACTTTCTTTCCATTAAATTTATCGTATATTTTAATGCTCCAAACGTTAGTGATACGAACCATAATTATTTCTAGCTCTCGAATGGATTCCTACAACGATTTCTGCCCAGCTTCAAAAGAATTCTTTCAACAAGGCTAAAACTGGTAATTCTACTTTATTTTTAACCAATACCATAAGCCATACAATAAGAATCAAAATAGCAATAAACAATTTCCGGACATTTTCGACTTTAATACGACGGACAGGAAACATAAAACAATGCATCAACAGTCCCACGATAAGAATTCAATTCCCTTACGTTTGCTTTAATATCCTGTAACCGAAATTCAATATCGAAGGAGGCAATATTTGCGCAATAGATTTACTTTTTACAGCAATTTTCGAGAAAAGTCGAGGCAATGAAGAAAGATTACTTCGACCATTTCTGAAATCATACCAGGAATCGAATTTCAAACAGGATATTATCCTTCCTCGTTGTCGCAAGACAGTTGGACTTAAGTCGGAAAGTAAACAAGTTCGAGTTTTGCTGTTTTATTTCGCATAGATATGAAAACTATTAGGCTTTCATTCCCGGACTTTTGAAAGTAAGAGATTGGTTTCTCAATTCCCCTGATTTGAAGTATTTTGAGGAAATAAATAACTTGTTTTGTGGTCGAAATATTTTGCTGAATTCTTTGTTACGAGTGTGACATTTTTAAGTGTTTGATTTCACTTTAATCTGGGAACTCAAAACTTTAGCTCTAATTTTTACGCTCTTGAAGGAAAGTGACCATTATGAACTTTAAAATATAAAGTACCAAGTTTACAAAAAAAGGAACTCGTAGTTAAAAAATAATGGTTTGTGCGGCTTTTTATGTAGCGCCCGCAACACGTCCAATTTAAAATTTGTTAAGAATTTGTATACTTTATATTGAGATACACAATGGTTACTTATGCAGAAATTAAAAACCAAAGCTTAAAATTTCTGAAAAGAGTGTAATAAGGTAAACATACCGGTAGTGACTTAATGCTTCGCAGTGCTTCAGTAGGGGCCACTTCAAGGTTTATATTTGAAAAAATTGGTTTCCAGGTTTCTCAATGGATTCTCCTGCACGTTTGATTCAATTTTGAATCCATTGGGAAACCTTGAATACTTTTTTTCAAATATAAACCCTGAAGTGGTCACTACTGAAGCACTGGCCACTACCGGCGTGTTTAATTTATTTGTAAAAATGTCACACACGTAACGATGGATTGAGGAATTTTAAACGTCTTTCCAAGTGTATTTTTCGCATTAAAAATCGAAAATACGCGTCAGGAACTTTTTCAAGCGTAATTTCACTCTTTTTATCTATACTATTAATTTATGTGCACGTCTATCTTAGTGTGAGTGTCTATTACACCTCCTACGGACTGGTGATGTCTACCAGGTCAATACTAGCACAGTGAAACCTGTGTAAGTTGATCACTTGCGATGCACTACTTTAGTGGTCAACCTAAACAGGTGGTCAATTTACAAAGGTTGATTTATACGATAAGGGCTGATTCCGTGCCTGAAAAAAGCGATCGACATAGACAAGTGGTCAACTTACAAGGGTGGTAAACTTCGCAGGTCAACACTGTTATTGTTGAATACAGGACATCCAGGGAAGTTATTCCGCCCTGTCTCATCACTTTAAACCTTAGGGAACCGGAGATAATGAGTCGGACATCCAGTCCAGGATGTCCGAAGATCCAGGCTGAATATCTTCAGCATATCCAGGGCTAAATGCATTAAAATAATCAATTACCATCCGCCGCAGCCATACTACGCGCCATTTGATGTGAACAACATTTTTTTTTTTTTCAAAAGAGAATTTTACAATTTAAAAGAAAGCATTTGCAAAGAAAAGTATATTTATCATGAAATATCCATCTAAAACTTAAAATAATAATCATTTTCGAATTATATTATATTCGCTTAATATACAAAGTGACGTTTTCTGAAATTTTAAATGCGAATTTTCAGTTTCACCTGGCTCTAAATTTCTGTCTCAGAGAAAAGTTTTATAAGTTGGCAAAAGAATACTCCAAACGTATAACTAAATTGAATATTGATCAGAGTGTTGTGACTCACCAAAACTTGACTGGGGAATCACCAATATGTTGCTACTCACAGTCTGAAAACGAAGGGCTATACTAGCAGTGTTGGTAAGCTTATGACCCGTGAGGTTCCGACGTTGACGTTGAATACTTGTTAACTGAACCACAAGATTGTTATAAGAATTTTTCCTTTCAATTAAAAAACTAACAGACAATCAAAATTATTTTAAAAAATTAGGAATAAATATCTGATGTTGATGTCGATTATAAAAGTGAGAGCGAACTGCAAAGTTTTTCTATCAATAAAATTTCGGTGCTTCCAAATTATTTCTACCTTATTTTTCTCTCCCGCCCCCGCCCCTCTTCAAATGAACCCTCTAATTTATGGACACATCGGCTAGTATTTAAACAAATCAATAACTTGATCCATTTCTCAAAAAGGTTCGTCCCGTTGGACTATAATGTTAAATATTCAACCCTGAAGTGAACTTGAAGTCAAGGTCAACAAAGATTTACCCCCTTCCTCCACACACATTTCACGCTGGATAAATTTCAATTCAGTTGTTATTTGTACAAATATTTGAGCATTCAACTAGATAATGAACATTTAATAATTTATGTCTGCAGAATTAATGGGTGGATTTAGTTCAGGGAAATATTGTTTCAAACAACTTTGTATGGAGGTGATTTTTGCAAACGAATTTTTCACTTTTAACGTACAAAGAACATTTGTTAATAATAAACTCACAAGAGAACTAATTTCGATCGAAGTTATGTTACTGATGCCTTATTAATTAAAAGAAACGCATGAACTAATAAAAAGAGATTTCTTTTGAGCAATCACGATTGCTTATTTTCCTCACTTGACAGTCTTTGATGTCCGGCTCCTTTTTCAGCTTGGACCTGGAGCCTCTGCATTACCACCGCCCACCGTCCTCTGCAGGCGCGGCTCCTCCGGTCCTGAGCTATCCGCTTCTACTGATCGGGGACTTCCATATCCTACACACACGCACGTTCACACACATACGACTTCACACACATACACTCACACGCCTACGCACATACACACAGGTCTACGCACACACACACACAACTATGCACACGTAACCGTCCAGGAGGAGGGGCAGGCTTGGGGGGGGGACAGGAGCCGTTTCTAGAAACAATGACTCCAATGAGTAGGGTCCTGTCGCAGTTCGTGCGAAAAACAGAATCTGAATTCAAAATTTCAGAATTCAAATTAATTATCTTTTCTTTTTCGAACTTTTAACATTTTTGCAATTACTAGTGCGCGCGCCCGCGCGTGTGTGTGTGTGTGTAGAGGTGTGTGTGTGTAGGCGTGTGTGTGTAGGTGTGGGAGGCACGGCATAGACGCCACCGCCTAGGTGTGGTCCTGCTCGCGGAGGTCGGCGGACAGTGGAGTTCGCGAAGTTAAGTTTAATGCCTAAGTTAAGCCTTGAATGAACGCAAATGATTTGTAACCATTGCAACGAAGTTTTTTTTATCTTAATACATATTAAAACAATGAGTTAAACTTATTCTTACCGTAATGGTAAAAATCAGAGCATCTTCAACTTTGATCAAGTGAGAATAATAAGCAATTTACGAGTATGATTGCTGAAAGATAAAAGCAAAGAAATTGAGAACATTATTTAGTGTACATATGGAAAGTTTTTGCTGGATTATAGCCAAAATAATTTCTTTTTTAAATATTACCTTTGACACCATTTCCTTTTGTCCGTTTCTTATCTGCACCCTTATTAAATTTTATCTTCGAATCTAGATTTTGAAATGGAGTTTCTGGCAGTTCATACTACATTCATGAAGTGCCACTTTTTTACGCGAGAGTAGATGATTTTTATCTCATGCATAAACTCTAAGGAAACTACGCAGAAAAAAAAAGGATAAAGCACAGACATTTTCTTTCATATCTCCTAAACAAAGAAAATTCCAAAAATGTTTTTGGCAACGTCTCCTGCAAAAGTCCTAATGGCAAAACCTTATTGCATGACAGAACATATTCAGAATGATTTATTTTCTAAGAAAGCTGTTTTTTTGCTTTAAGATAAGTAAAGAAATGTAAGCAGTAAAAACATAAACAGAAAGAAAAACTTTTTTTCTTATTTAAGGTTTGCATTACAATTGTCGAACGAAAGAAATATTTAAACTATGAAACTGTGAATGAGGATTTTTTTTCTTATTTTTTTTATTTGCAGTTGCTTTTTTCAGCACTTATTAAGGAGCACTTAATCATTTCATTAGAATTTCAAACATTATCAGCATACTAGGCATTGATTTTTTAATTAAACCTGTGTAGGCTTTAGAAAATGTAATGTAAGCACATCGAAACAAAAGCACATTGAAATGCGAACTGTAATTACATGTTTCAATTCAAAGGTATATAGAGATGAGTAAGAGAGACTGGGTTTGTTGTTATAAAAAAATTTTTAGAAATAACTACTGCACTGTAGTTGGAGCAAACCTAACCTGGCAGCGACGTAATGATGGTTAGAATTTTCGTTGTCTTCACAATGCTGCAAGGTTAGGTTTGTCTCAACTACAGTGGCCGCCACTTATATGAATCACGTTTGTCCTAAACAGTTTTGATTCCATTAAGCGACTGATTCAATAAAGCAGATAATTCAATAAAGCTAAATTTTGTTCTGTTTTTGATGATTTGATTCATTAAAGGATTGATTCAATTAACCACTGATTCAATCAACTGGCGTCCCCTGTATAGTATTTTTAGAAAATACACTTATCCATAATATGTTTTTCAAAAAAAGTATTTCATGACGTCGATTCAATGTGTGAAGAGTTAAAGAGTTACTACAAATAATCCCACAATGTTTAAAGTTAAGAACCCTATTCATTTAAAGTTAAAAACACTGCCTGGTTCTGCAATTTCTTCTGAATAATTAGATAGAATTGCAGGCATAGTCGAAAAGAAGAACAGAATTCTTTATCGCTATTTTGAACAAAACATGATTTTTTTTTCTGTCAGCTGGAAATGAAATTTGTCAAGATCAAAGGGAACATAAAAAATACTGCAGAGAACATACAAAAATAGATAATGTATACGTGAATAAAAAAGAAAGAATGAAGGAACAAAAGAAAGCTTGAAACACACTAACTCAGTGGGTGCAGTTTTTTTTTCCTACATAGGTGAACTGAGAACGAATATCAGGCAAGAAAAAAAAATCTTTAAGAAGCATTTCTGACTCTTCCAAATACGACTTGTGTGAAAGAAAAAAGTTTTCATCCTCGTGTTGAAATTTTCCAACATTCAAAATAATTTGCGCCGTATTTCTTTAGCGCAAATTCATTTAAACAGAGATTTTTTTTTAAAAAAAATATGTTTTTTCCGATTTTCTTGAAATTTAGATCAGATATTTAACATTTATAAGAGATTTTTTTTTTAAAGTAAAACTTTGAAGATTTCGGTTATTAATTAGTTTATACTTATAAACATAACTAAACTTGAAATTAATATGTTTAATAATAAAAAGAAATGTAGGAAAAAAGATTTAAGTATAACCGCACCAAAAAATTTGCAAATTTTATTGCAAAAGGAATATGATTCAAATAAAATTTAATATAAATAGCATAGTAGTACAATTTAAATACAGATAAGCAGGAGAAAATGAACAAAGTAGGTAGTGTTCTCTTACTATATTATTAAAGTCTGATGATGGAGTTATTGCAGTCAATCAAATCGATGAAAACTTATGGCTTAGAATAAAAGTATTGCTTAATAATGACAGCGTTCATCATCGACACGCTGTTCCTGATTGAAGGCTCGCCGACATATTGGCTTGAAATTAGTTAAAAGTTATAATTCGCGTTCTTATTATCTTGGGAATTTTGAACGAATTTCATCTCACACAGAAGAATCAAAGCTTTCTATTGATGCATAATATTAATTTGTAAGAGTATTTTTCCACCTACATATTTATTAGCGGATTTATGTAACACAATGCTTGAAAATAGAATAAGCTAACTAGTAGTTGATAGTTAATTAATAGGATTATAGAATATTGAATTGTCACCATGTATGAGGTCGCACACTCACGTTCTGAATAATTCAATCACAGGAAGTGGGTGAAAATTGAATAGAAAGATTCAGGAAATGAAGCAGATATGGGGATACTTCGAGCAGTGGGATTTTGACCCGTTCGCCAAATTTTTGACAACATCGTTTTATACTGTCAATATCAGCTAAGAAGAAATACACTAAATGTTAATCTTCGACATAAAAACTTTGGCGACAAAATGGAAAATTACCAAGAATCCCAGTTATCGAAATCTTGTCGTAGATAGACAAGAAGAAACCAAACTGCCTTCATATCAACTTCAAATAAATCTAAACCAGCACCAACTGTCTAATCTGTAATATCACGATATTTTTTTAAATACAACTGAAATATGCGAGTTATGGCAGCTTTTCTTTTTTTTTTTTTTTTGGAAAGGACTCCACTTCTGCCGTCCTCTCCCGACGCTGCTTCACCAGCGAGCACCGTCTCCAGGTTGCACCCATATCCTACACACACACACACACACACACGCCTACTTATATATATATATATATATACACACACACACACATGGCATGGCACCCCGAACCCCCGAAGTCCTTCGCACACACACACATACACATGCCTACTTACACACATACACACTCGTGATTGAGAAAAGTATAATTTGAATTCAATTTCTCAAAAATTCTAATTTCCTTTTTTTTTTTTTTTTGTACAGAACTTAATGATGATTAGTACCAATTTTGTCTGTGATAGTGAAAAAGCTGGACAAAAATATTTTAACGTCGAGCGAGTCAGAGAAGCGATTCGATGAAAATTACGCAAGCAAGTTCGGGGAGGGGAGGAGAGTATGGGATGGTAGCTCCCTAGTATGAGAAAGAAATTAAATTCAGTAGAATTTAAAAATATTTTTTCTCAACTAAAATCATCGTCTAAAACAAGCTTTATTCTTTGTATATTGAGCTGGTAAATGCCACTGAGAAATAATAAAAAGTGGAGAGAGTGAAGCTTTCAATTCTTAAAGCAAAGACCCCAAGTCAAGTGATATATTTGAGGGTAAAGTATTGGAAGAAATCAGGTTTCTTCCACTCGTTTCATGTAAAACGTGTCTCCCATTCGTCAAAGTTAAGCCTCGTGACTAGAAATCTTTGTCTCAACACTTCCTAAGCCACTGATCAGACTTGTTCCCTCCAGTTACTAAAACCTGCTCTAAGGTAAATGCCCAGTTTATAATATGAATTCGTAGCTAAAATAATTTTGGAATGAAGATAACTATTCTAAAATATTTTGCTCCAAGTGGATAACTTTTGGAGCATATGATAATTAGCCGACCATATAAAGGTCTACTTTCCAAACTTTAAAGCTAAGATTTTGGAGGGGAAAAAAGGCTTTGAGAAAAGCTACTTGCACACAATATCAGGAATTTTATTTATTTACTTAAAGATTTGAACATAAATGGCAGTTTTGTAGCCTTTTCAACGCCAAATTGATCAATTCACTATCTGTGTACAAAACCAAAGGTTAAAAACATTCCTTCAACCCTTCTGCTGATGTGGAAAAGTGAGGATAAGCACTTAATCAAAATCTTTAATCAATCAACTTAAATCATGAGTGAAATCATTGATTCAAACCCTTGATACCTTAGTGCCAATAAATAAAAAGCATTTCAAGAATTAGCTTTTTAAGTCAAGAAATAAAAAAAAATGTCTAAGTTTCTATTTTTTATCTACCTCACATATAGATAAATTCGGTAAATCAAAATTCACTACCGGCTCGGTGTCAAAGCAGGGTTAACAAATTTCAATCTCTGCAGCAATATTTCCAAAAATGTGTGCAACATTTGAAAACATATCAGACTTTCCTTTTTTTTTTTTTACGAAAAAGTGAATACGTACATAAAAAAGATTTATAAAAGTCCTGATTTTTTCTATCAAGAAATGAATTAAAATGGCGAAGTCCGTAGTTTTATGTTGAGAAGTTAGTATGATAGTTCATAGATAAATTCTATAAAACTAATTTTACTGCCAGCACAGTGTCAGAGCAAGGTAAACAACTTCCTGTCCTTGCAGAAATATTTGCAGAAATGTGCGCAAATGTTGAAAACATCTCATACTTCCTAATTTTTAGTACAAAAAAATGAATATGTATACGTAAAAAATATTTTTAAAAGTCCTTATTTTTTCTTTCAAGAAATAAATTAAAATGGCGAAGTCCGTAGTTTTTATGTTGAGAAGTTAGTATGATCGCTCATAAATAAATTCTGTAAAACTAATTTTACTGCCGGTGAAGTGTCAGAGCAAGGTAAACAACTTCCTGTCCTTGCAGAAATATTTGCAGAAATGTGCGCAAATGTTGAAAACATCTCATACTTCCTAATTTTTAGTACAAAAAAATGAATATGTATACGTAAAAAATATTTTTAAAAGTCCTTATTTTTTCTTTCAAGAAATAAATTAAAATGGCGAAGTCCGTAGTTTTTATGTTGAGAAGTTAGTATGATCGCTCATAAATAAATTCTGTAAAACTAATTTTACTGCCGGTAAAGTGTCAGAGCAAGGTAAACAACTTCCTGTCCTTGCAGGAATATTTGCAGAACTGTGCGCAAATGTTGAAAACATCTCATACTACTTTCTAATTTTTGGTAGTAAAAAATGAATATGTATACATAAAAAATATTTAAAAGTCCTTATTTTCTCTATCAAGAAATAAATTAAAATGGCGATGTCCGTAGTTTTTATGTTGAGAAGTTAGTATGATAGCTCATAAATAAATTCTATAAAACTAATTTTACTGCCGGCACAGTGTCAAAGCAAGGTAAACAACTTCCTGTCCTCGCAGGAATATTTGCAGAAATGTGCGCAATGTTGAAAACATCTCATACTTCCTAATTTTTAGTACAAAAAAATAAATATGTATACATAAAAAATATTTTTAAAAGTCCTTATTTTTTCTTTCAAGAAATAAATTAAAATGGCGAAGTCCGTAGTTTTTATGTTGAGAAGATAGTATGATCGCTCATAAATAAATTCTGTAAAACTAATTTTACTGCCGGTAAAGTGTCAGAGCAAGGTAAACAACTTCCTGTCCTTGCAGGAATATTTGCAGAACTGTGCGCAAATGTTGAAAACATCTCATACTACTTTCTAATTTTTGGTAGTAAAAAATGAATATGTATACATAAAAAATATTTAAAAGTCCTTATTTTCTCTATCAAGAAATAAATTAAAATGGCGATGTCCGTAGTTTTTATGTTGAGAAGTTAGTATGATAGCTCATAAATAAATTCTATGAAACTAATTTTACTGCCGGCACAGTGTCAAAGCAAGGTAAACAACTTCCTGTCCTTGCAAGAATATTTTCAGAAATGTGCGCAAATGTTGAAAACATCTCATACTTACAAACTTTTAGTACAAAAAATGGATTTGTATACATAAAAAATATTTTAAAGTCCTTATTTTTTCTATCAAGAAATGAATTAAAATGGCGAAGTCTGTAGTTTTTATGTCGAGAAATTAGTATAATCGCTCCATAAATAGATAAAAGCTATAAAATTAGCATTGCTGACAGCGTACAGAGCAATGTATAAAGACTTCCATGTCTTGCAGAAATATTTCTAGAAATGTGTACAAATGTTGAAAACATCTCAGACTTCTTAATTGTTCTACGAAAAAGTGAAGAAGTAAGAGAAGAATTTCCCGCCCCCCCCCCCCAGTTAAAAGTTTTTAATTTTTACATCAAGGGAAAATGAATAAAAATACTTGTGCTTAATTCTTACGCTGCGAAATTAACGCAATTTATCATCAATAGTGAAGCTCTGTAAATCTTATTTCCCTGCCAGCGCAGTGTTAGTATCACAAAAACAACCACACTCCGTGTACTCCTTGCGCAATATCGGATAATATATGCAAACATGGAAAACTTCAGAAATTTTTACACGTAAAAGTGAGTACGAACAGTGATACGAACAGTGAAAGACTATTCAAAAGGCATATTACATCAAGAAATGAATAACAAGAAGTTCCGTCCAGACCTAAACGAGCCTACTTTCCCTAATATCAGCATCGATTTTCCAGCTCTGATCAATATTCTCTTAATTTTAACGAGGTGAATTCTGAAAACAAAATATCCCTCGCTCATCTGATGAAAGATATACGTAAAAAAATTAATGAAAGAACGAATAAAATTGCAGCTCCTTTTAAATATTGCAGCTAACACAGTGTCATACCTAGCAAGGGTGACATCCGGGGAGGAAATTTGTTGCGTCCCCCCCCCCGTCCCCCCACAAACGAAAAAAAAAAGATTTTAGTGTTCTACGTTAACATGGAATTCATACAATGTTCAGAAACAACTACATACTTTTAGAACGAAATTTTAAGTTAGCTAATGCGCAAAAGGCGAGAGAAAAAAAAAACATAAACATTTTTTACATAACTTGCTCCAGACGCCTATGTGCAGAGCAGTCGCGGGGTCAAAAATGTAAGAAGGTGTATGAAAGTTATTGTTCCTCAATTTCTTCAAACTCAGGGGAAGATAATGGATTTCAGTTTTTGGTTTAAGAAGTTTGTAAGTATCGACAATTTGATTCTAGTGCTGAGTATAATAATCACAGTCTGGGGGGATTTCTCCCCCCCCCGGAAAATTTTCGAAATTGAAGTCTTAAAATGCATTTTAGATGAGCTACGATAATGCTTGGGGAAGAAGTGGTTCGTCGTGCTGATGTAACTGCGTTTGATAGAGTAAATATACAAATTTAAAATATTGGGGGACATTTTCTGCATTGAAGCAATTATATTATTGAAAAACTTGCAATTCAACTTTGGGTGTAAAACCTCAGACGGGTGAAACCCGGGGCGGCGTGCGTCCTCCGCCCCCCGGTAGCGATGCCACTGGCTAACATATTTTTTCCTTAAAAATGTCTTTACTAGTTTTTAAAAAAAAGGAATAAAAAATAAAGCACTCATTAAAATAAGCACATTTTATCACAGCAAAACCGTTTGTAGCTCTTCTAGGTAAAAATAAAGGGTATCAGTTTATAGTTAAGATACATTAGTCTTCTTTCATGCTTTTTTCTTTTACATTTACGGGAAAGTAGGCAAAAAATGAATAAGTTCTACTTTTTTTATGCTAAGAAATTAGTATGATCTCTCATAAATAGATGAACTATGTGAAACTTATTTCACTTCAAACGCAGTGTCAATGCAAAATACAAGGTACCCAGGTACCACGAACTGGCGAGAATTTTTCGAGAAATAACGGGACGCAGGAGCGTCCCGCCCCGCCAAGGAAACCAATCGTCAGCAGTCAACAGAAGTAAATCCACCGCCAAAGGCGAAAGAAAATAAAAGCGAACAATCACGGGACGCGGGAGCGTCCCGCCCCGCCAAGGAAACCAAACGTCAGCAGTCAACAGAAGCAAATCCACCGCCAAAGGCGAAAGAAAATAAAAGCGACCAAGAGCAAGATTACACGACAGAACAAGTTGGGGCTTTTTGGGTTTTTCACCCCTCTGTATCTCAGCCCCATGAAGACCCCCGGAAATGATTTTTGATACACTCAATCTCTAGTGGCCCCTGACGCCCTAAACCAAAATATAATAACCTGGACCATCAGCGGGAGGAGGTATTCAAGTTATAAAATCGCTGTTCAAAAAAGTTTTCGCTTTCTTTGACAGGGCTGCAGCTCAGACGAAAAAAAGAATCAAGAATGAAAGCTTTTCAAAGTGAAGTGGTTGCTTGGTGAGCAAAAAGCTTCCCGCCAAACAAGATAAACAATTTAAAAGATCTATCCATATTTCTGAGGAGTTGAAGGTGGGAGGAGGTTCTAATGGAAGTAGCTGTGATGAAAAAAAAGAAGAGGGAGGATGATAGTTTGGCAGATACTTGGCGGGCAAACTAGATATCGTAACTTTTTATGGTTGAGGGTTTTTGGGTTTAGGGTGCAGGTTTTCTTTTTTGTGCGGAAAAGTTAAAGGTTTTCTTGGCGGGGAAATTTTTACAACAGGGTTGTTTTTGCTGAGATGTCTATAACATGTCTTAAAATTCCTTAATTTTTGTACAAAAAAAGTAAGAACGAACATGAAAAAAGGTATTTAATAGTCTTCAATTTTTACATCAAGAAATGAATGAAACTGAATCAGTATGATACCCCATCCTTTTCCATTATACCATTATTTTATTTATGATGGACAACTTTTCCTACTATAACTTTTGTAGTATCGTAGAAATGGCAGGTTACATAATGACATACTTAACAAATTTTATAACAAACATTTTAGAACTAAAGCTTTGCAGAAATGATAATTACACACAATATCAATACAGTGTAAGAAGATCCCAAAATGTCAGATTATTTCCAAGCAACGCTGGGGATTCTCAAAGGATTCACCCATTTTCCAGTGAAAATCAAGTATCTTTGCGAAAACATTTGATATAAGTTGACCGAATTCGACTTCGTTATGAAAAATATTTTTTGCTACCAAGTGACCTTGAATTTTCACTGAGCATTCAGCTCGGTAAAAACTTTTCCATATTAGCCAAGTCCCAAATAGGGAAGAAATGCAGTCTCTGGGTTCTATAACTTCGAACGAATTGAAAGAGAGCAAATAAGAGGTTCGGTATTGCTTGCAATTCTGTCTTAACTTTGGCCATATTTGCTAAAATGTTTTAAGAGCTCGTCTGGTAAATCAAGAAGGTTCCAAGCTATTACTAAAAACATATATAAGTTCTCTTGGAATGCTTCTCTATTTATTCCAAAAACGAGACTGACTTTTATTAGGAAGATTTCTGAATTCTTCAGAAAGTTTCCACGTTAATCCCCGGAACGTTATTGACTTTTAGTGGAAGACTTTCCTGTTTTTTGCCGGCTATGTCACTGGCAGAAATTAGGCTAACTTGTGGCTCATTCTTTTACAGAAACATACCTTGTTTTCAATTTTTGGTTGTGTATTTCTACATCTTCATATATATAATAGACAATTCACTGATCGAGTAACGCTGACGTCACCAACAATGAACTTTGCGCCATAGCATGATAATTTGATATTTTTTTCTGGAAATGTTTTTTGTGCAGGGAATTGCTTTATTTCGACAAGGCTGAACTGGATCCGGTAACTTAACTGTTTTATTGGTAAGACTATCATTTAGGAGAATGAAGAAACGAAAAAAGGGTCAACAATGAAAGTCCTACTCTATGGCAGCAATACATGGAATCTAACTAGACAGCAAGAAAAAGAGCTTGATGCCTTTCAAACTAGCCCTGAGAAAAATATTAAACGCATATAAAGGCCAAATAAAATATTGAATTCAGACCTGTATAAACGTACAAATTGCTAGCTGATAACCACGCATATGGTAATGGATAGGACATGTTCTCAGATTGCAGGCAATAGACCCTACAAGAATTGCTTTCACGTGGACCCCTGATGGCAAGAGGAAGCGCGGGCGTACAAAACTAACCTGGCGTCCGATGGCCATACAAGAAAGAAATGCCTTTGGTTGGCCAAGCTGGGGGAGTGCCAGGGAGGCGGCATTAAACCAGTCGGGATGGAATGCCACGCTAGCGGTCTCATGCACCACTAGGCGTTAAGAGCAGGGCCGATCCTAGTAGGTGTGCAGAGTGTGCGCCGCACAAGGGCGGCCAAAACAAGGGGCGGCCGCAGGCCGCATTATATAGTTCTTATAATCAAGCAAAATTCCTCAAGAGTTTCTCACAAGATAACTTATAATAAGTAAAATAAATATGCTGATTTTTAAATGTTCAATTGTCAAAGTATGTGTCGATTTCCCGACAGCATAGCATAGTTTAAGAAAAATGGAATGTTAGGGAACATTGTGTTGGTCTATTGTCCATTAATATCTACTCTTAACACACATGCTTCATTTGGTTGCAACGTTTGTGACAGAACCGGTAATCAGGCATGGATACAGGGGAGGGGAAAGGCCTCCTTCTGAAGCATGAAATGGTGTCGTCTAAAAGGAGCACCGAGGGCGCTCACTAATGTTTACCCCCTAAGCTTTTATAGACCTATTCCTATTCAGAGTCACAACTGACTACAACTGTATTAATGTCGAGGACTGCATACTACGTGCCTTGCCTCCATTATTTTATATACCGATAGATGGCAGCACCATCACCGGATCGAACAGTTAATGAGAATTTAGAACTAGTCCAGGAGCTAATAGCTACCTAGTACTAGCACCTCCAGAGGTATCGTTTCACTTGGAGGACATTGAGACCACGAGCATATTTAACGTCGCCCAGTCCCCTTTAATGACGACGGTGGGTCTTCGACATCGAGGTTCAAACCTAGGACCCTCCGGCCCCGAATCCAACACTCTACCGATCGGGCTGCCACGGCCCTTTTATAGACCTAAACAATGAAGACATATTTTATTTATTAAAAAAAAAGCTATAATAATTAGATACTCTCGAAAGCATTTCAAACAACAAACTGTAACAAACTCTGTGTTTAACAATCGTGGATGCGTGGAGAGAAAGTGGAAAAGTGCGACTCCCTTGAGAGTAACATTTTTGAATGACAAACTAAAATGTTGTACTTTTCCCTCTTTACGACAATTTTTCTGATTAAAATCTGGAATGAACTGCCCGGTTTCAGATCAGGTAGGAGGACAGGGCCCTTGCCCCGGGAGCAATTTAAATGTAGCTCTAAAACGAAGATCCAAAAGGATGCCATGACCTCCTTGACGAAACTAAAGAAGGCTTAAAATTGCGTTTCTAGGACTTTACTTTCGGAAAATTTCGCTGGTTGAACCATCGATCTTAAGGACCCAAGTAAGTCTCTTCTTCCACCTTAACTTAATCAAACATAGCCTAAAAATGTTGTCTTCAAAATCCAAAACTTGTTTTCAAACGACAGCCCTTCCTATCATCAAACGTCATATAAAATTGCTTTGGCATTTTTCGAAATTTTTGCAGTGGAGGACCCCGAAATTATTCGCAAACATTACTACCAAACACAGTCTTAATTAGCGTCTTTAGAGAAGCCCCTAATTCCACCCCCTCTCACTTAACGTATTGAAAAACAAACTAAAATTGCGTTTTTCAAACATCAGTTTCAAGAACTTTTGGGGGAAGACCCCAGATCCCCCTTTTCTCCAACGCAATCACTATATACCTGAAAATTTCGTTTTTAAACGGTTCCGTGGAGCCACACCTTCCTGCCTAAACTAGCCTGAAATTGACTTCAATTTCAAAAACACAGTTCGTGAGGGCACACTGAACCCCCGCCCGCTCTTAGTCCCTTCATTATCAAACAATGCTTAAAATACGATTTTGGGACTTATATTTCTAAAGAATTCCGAAGGAGAACTGCCAGGCTTATGTAACTTTTTACGACGCTAGGGCATATCCATCAACCGTCGAGGTGAGGTGTACAAAAGTCTATAGTTATATTTTTCAGATATTAATGTTGAAAAATATCCGCAAGATCCGTAGAAGCTTCCCAGTTTTGTTAACGTCACCAAAGATAATATAAAATTGCGATTTTAGAAATATCCGCTTAAAAGCTATAAAATACTTCCTTCCCAAAAATAGCCTATAATGGATTTCAGTTCCGAAAAATATTTTGGTTCGGATTCGGAATATTTTCACGTTTCTCCTATTGTTGTAATCTAGCCAAAAACGGGTTTTTTAAAATTTATTGCCGAGAAATTTCCGGAGGATTGCCGCCAGATTCCCTACCGTCACCAAAGACGGCCTAAATTTGCGTTTTAAATTCATATTTCGAAATCTTGCGATGGAAGACGATTGAATTTCCCTCCCTCTTGCAACTAAAGATTGACTAAAAATATTTTTCATACGCCAATTTCGATAATTATTTTGGATCCTCCGCCCCTGAACCCCTGCCACCTCCCCCCACGCTTCCCCTTCCTCCGTCCCTTCTCTGATGCCACCGAAGAAAGACTATAAAATGCGTTTTTACGACCAGTAAATTTTGGTATCTATTACTTTCTTCAAAGATATAAATTGTACCTAAGGAGTTTCTTATTATAAAAAAATTCTTCCTTTTTATAAGATCATTCTTCTGTTCCCCCCCCCCCCTTCTTTTTGAATTCGAACTTGGCATAGAAATTTAAAGAAAGATTTATATAGACGTTAAAAATTAGTCGAAATACGCAAATTACTCTTGAGGGGCAGCACATTAGGTCTTTGCACACGGGCGGCCGACACCCTAGAATCGACCCTGGTTAAGAGAATCAACAACAACAATGAACGTTATCTACTGGAGTTTAAAGTTAATCCACTGGAGTTAGGGTGAAATTTTCAAATATCAAAAAATATCACCTAACAGGCAATTGCTTCTGTAATGGTGGTGGTATACCGTGCTGTAGAATAGTTGAGCAAAATATATAATATCTCTTCTACTGAATTGATTGGATCTTAAAATGCAATAATAAAATATATATGATTTCTGCTGTAATTATAGATTGGTTGGTTATCAAAAGAAATACAACATGCACTAAAATAACACATGAAGCATAAATTATAGAAAATATTTAATATGAACTTATACTTATTAATACAACATTTATGGCCGAGTTAATATTCTATTTGTATAGTATAGTACATTGCGTTATTGGCCGATTGAAAATATAAACAACGGAAACAGTTGAAAAATGTATCAAAAATTGATTTAATCTTTCTTATCTTTTAACCTTCATTAATCATAAAATAACATGAATGAAGATATAAATTTATCTATTTGTAATTACTGGGTACCCAAATATTAATTGTAAACAAGATTACTCACGCTACTGGATATGCGGGCCCGCTGCAGCGCTGGGAAATAGATACTGTGATTTAAAACGTTATTTGTTTGATGTCTTCATTTTTTTTTTTTTTTTTTTTTTTTTTTTTTTGTCAAAGTCCAGGCAAGGAGATGATTCAGCATTTTAAGACAGTTCTCATACTCTAGTTGAAGATTGATTTGCTGGTGAATTCTTTGATGTCTTCAATTTTTTTTGTCAAAGTCCAGGCATGGAGATGATTCAGCATTTTAAGACAGTTCTCATATTGTAGTTGAAGGTTGGTTTGCTGGGGAATTCTTGTTGGTAGTCTTCTTTGGGGAACTTCCACAGATATGAGATTAATTTTTGGTGCTTTCTACATAATTGAAGACATGACGTCTACTTCTGGCATCAATTGGTGCTTCCACAGATATAAGATTAAATTCTGGTACTTATAAAAAGATTGAAGACATGACGTCTACTGGAATACTACAGACATGAAAACGATTTACTAATAACTACTAACTATATACACTATATCTTTTTTACCCGGGCTTGGACAGCAAGTCCAGCCCCGGGTTGTAAGAATGTCATCGCTACATCTTAACAGACGAAATTTTTGAAAACTCTCTTGAAACCGTTAGGGGTGTCTCTATATAACCTCTTCTTCAGGGCAAACCCCGCTAGGCTGAGGCAAACTGAACTTTGAACTCATAAAGCAAATTCCTGACGTGTTCCCTCTTTCGATTCAACAGTGCTGGAGATTAGTACGCGTCAAGAAAGAGTTCCAGATCTCCTTGGTTCTATTTATTTTATACATCCATGATAAAAATCCATGATAAAAATCAATGCCAAAGTTAAAATTGGGCTAAATTATATATATTGTATGTGAAGGAAAATGGTATAGTGTCTTCCGACCGCAGCGCATTATTATAACGGCAGATCAGGCAGGGACGCTCTCTAAGTGTATTAGAGTATATTCATGCGCGGTCAATGAACCTAGTTGGCGCGAAAGGGAGAAAGGAATTTCCTCCGCTCTCCGCTCTCGTTGCATGAAAACTTGAAAAAATAGATTCGGGAATGGCAGGAATACAAGGATATTAAAAGTGTGGCAGTGTGATTCCTATCGCACTGTCACAGCTTCGTTCAAATGTAGAAGCAATTTTCACCCGTCATACATTGATGGGCGATTTTCTAGTATTTATTTAAAGACTGGAACATAAATGCTAGTTTCGAAACCTTTTAAACTCCTAATTGATTTTTAGATTTGCTACGTACAAAACCCAAAGTTGAAAACGTTCTTTTAACTCCTTGGGAAAGTAAACTTAAGGGATGACATAAAATAAAGACGAAAAGTTGATCTAAAATATACGCACGCTTAAAAATGAGCTAAATCTAAGATTTTATTCGAAAAAATCGATTTTAATTGGTTTAGATCGTGATCAAGATCACTGATTTAAATCAATTGGTTTATATCATTAACGCCTTGATTTTATAAAAAGAAAAAAAAACTAATACACTGCTTTAAAATCATAAACATATTTATCAAAGCAAATAAATAAATGTAATGGAAAACTGTTAAATGTCAAAATAATCACACACAGCCTGGATCATATCCACTTTATACAATAAGCAAATTCAAAAAGTAACCAAATTATTTCAACATTTTCAAGGCAAGTATGATATCTATGTTATTTAATGTGCGAAGACTGAAATTTAAACAGTTGAATTCAACCCCCTTCCCCCTCCCAGATGTAACAAAAGAATGCCGATAGCTCGCATCCTTTTCGTTTCCTCCTTCGAACCCCCGTTATTTCCTACTTTAAGTCAAGCAAAATGAATCAATAAAATATGAGCCCAAATCGCTGATGGACTTTTCGCTTTGAAAAGGCCAAGTGAAACAGAACATAAAAATGGCAAAATTCGTGGAGTTGTGAAAGAGTTAAATGAAGGATTGAAAAATTTTTTCTTATCTTCTAAGTTTCCGGAAATGCTACAAGTGATGCGGATGAAAGAATACAGAATCAGGAAGTCTTGCTTGGTTGAATAATTTGAAAAGATTAAAATGTAAATGAAAATGGGAGCAGGAACGAAACTTCTTTACACTTATGTTGATTTTGTTTTAAGCATTCATTAAAACTTTTAAGAAAAATAAACATAACAAAAAAAAGGAAAAAAATTCATAATAAAATTTTATTGGATAATTGCACTAAACTGAGATGGTTGTGTTTCTAATGTTTCGACAACAGATTCTTATATATATTTTTTTTTTCAAAAGATAATAACTTAAATTCATTTCTCTGTCCTAAGACCTGCAAATTCGGCTTTTTAGCCTAAACTCCTGAAAAGAAAAAAAGAGAAGAAGAGCGCATATAAGAAGGCTTAATGCATCTTAATATAACTTATAACAAAAAAAAAGTCTAAAATACTAAAATTGACAAAATGATAATCAAATGAATATTAAAAAAAATAAAAAATAGGGTTTTGAGATGGAGGAAAATGTGTCTGTCGGTGTACCCCCCCCCCTTTCCCAATAGATAACTTTTGAGTGAATAGTCCGATTTGAAATTTTTTTTTTCGAAAGACCTCTACGAGGACATCTCATTTCCATTGTTCACCTTTTGATTCGAACAATTTTTGTTCAATTTCAAACAGTTCAAAAAACATAACATTCGCGCCTACACTGTAAAAAATCAGAAATATATTTTGACTTAAAACAGATATGTTTCTGGAATAAATAGAATCCTTCTGTCAAATGCACTTTTCTGATCTAAGCAAAACCTTTTTTCCATTTCTCCAGAACAGTAAGAGGAAGTGTTGATGCTCGCATAAAGTAAAACTCACCAAGGCTATTGTGAGAATATTTGTTCCTCGCACGAATTCACTGGAAGATAATTTTTAAGTCTTATATTACATTATGCAAATTTATCGTTATGAGGTTAAAGCCGAAGCTATATATAAAGGCTTTTACTTATTTTTAAAGACGAAGTGCAACTTCTTGACGCATGCATGAAGAAAAAGGGAACTAAAACTTAAACCCAAACAACTGTCGAATGGATGCATTGAAAATTCGTTGCGTAGCACAACTAGTTTTTTCTAGGATGCATCTCTTCTTTCTGCTTTCTCTACTAGACAGGTTATTTTTATTGGTAGAATTTTATTGTGTCATAAGAATGACCTTTCTGGGATTTAGTACCTGGAAAGACTACCGACGAATAAGTAAGTCCCTAAGCACCTCTATTATTTTAAGGTGATTGATACAAATCTCAATAATCTCATCAAACCTATTTACCTTGGTTTCATTTTTAATAACATATTTCAAATGTGTCTAGTTTTATTCTTATATAAGTTTCTAAGGCTACATTCGGAAACAGGCACCAATGCCACCGCGAGCGTTCGGAAACAATTGAGTTACAATACGTTTTCAATTAGGGACTCAACCGTTTCGGCCGCTTGCGGTGGCACCGGTGCCTGTTTCCGAATGTAGCCCAAGAGAGTTGAAGCATATAATAAACCCCCCAAAAAAGTGTCATTGTGTATGATGTTATTATGTGTCATTTCCTGCTTACCTTTAGCAATTTTATTAAAATATATTTGATTGAACATTTATGCATCAAAAATTATGAATTGAATGTTTTAACAGTCAAATTATCAGATTTGGTAGTTTATCTCTAAGGTTAAGTGTTTCCATTCTCCTGTAAACAGTGGAATTACATTATAAAAAAAGGAAACATCTCTCGTAATGAAACGTGTGTGTAAACAGAACCTAGTGTTTCAGTATTTTTTAAATGATGATGGCTCTAAAAATATATTCATTAGCTTTAAACTTCTCACGCTTTAAATTAGTTAAATTTGTATGAATTTCTGTAACAAATAGATTTATATATATATATATATATATATATATATATATATATATATATATATATATATATATATATATATATATATATATATATATATATATATATATATATATATATATATATATATATATATACAGTCGAACCTCCATATATCGAACTTCCACATATCGAAATCCCAACAAATTTCTATGTTCATTACATAGAAAAGTTGTTTCAATACATCAAAAAAATCTCTATATATTGAAAATATTTTCGAGACATTCGTAGATTTTTTTTCCACTTTAGACTGTTTGTCTCATGAAAAACGAAAATTAGATGAGAAAATTATGTTTACTAAAGGTTGCTATGAAACTCATAAAGAATCTGGGGTTGAGGGCTATATCTAGATAAGTCATTGTTCAATAATGGTGTTCTTAAATTCCCTCAAGTTTATTTCAAATCTAAGTTGTAACCAGTAACATTGTAAAATCAGTTTCAAGTTATCCCTTTTGTCTGTTGATTATCATTCCTAGTCTTTTTAGCTTCAGTAAAAATCATTCAAGTTAAGTAGATTGATATTTTGCTTTTCTCTCGATTACACTGTCAAAACGAAACCCCCCTAATGTTGCGAATCAAGTTAATTGCCGAAGAAGGAAGATGTATGACAGCGCAAAAATGTAATTTCTGTTAATTTTTTATTTTTCAACTTTTATTTAACCCGATGCTTGTATAAATTAGAAATTGGGTTTCATACTCGAAAATTAGCTTTAATTATAGTGTTTTAGGAGATTTGTACGATAAAATAAGATCGTTTCTATGTATCGAATTTTTTCCCGGAAATTCACTACTTCAATATATGGAGGTCGAACTGTATATATATATATATATGTCTTTAAAAGTGTCTTACTTTGTTTTTTAAGTCTCAAATTTTAGAGATAGCAAAAAGAAACTGGAGCACTTTATTAAAAAAAAAAATAATATTGTATTTTTACACGATTATTAAAATATTTTATTTATCATTTATATTTTGCGTACTTTTTGACATGAAATATTACTTGTCTCAGTAGAGCTTCATTAGCTGCAGTGTACTTGTTTTACTACTTAATTGCATAAATTCACAAAAATATTAGGTATGTCTCATGCATCAAATATACCTTGAAATGTACCCTTAAATAAAACTTAAGATTGATACTTTTTTTTTGTAAATTTTACCTAATTAACGCTCCAAGTTTTAAGAATTAAACAATCTGAGGTCAAATGTATTTCAAGATATGTCTGTAGACATAGTAGTGATGATATGCAAGTTTTGTTTTGATTTTTCTTGTAACCCACACGTGTGGTCAAGTCGAAAAAAACCTCATCATTCATTCGGGGGTGAGTAAAATGGAAATTAAGGTCGATTTTTGAGTGAAAATTTTTTCGCGAATACAATACTTCCTTTTTTGTAAAAGGAAGTAAAAAACAGCTGTTAAAAACATTTAAACAAATTGTAGATTTAGAAAAAAAATGAAAAATCTTGAAAAATAAGGAAAGGACGAAATCACATAATGACGAGACAAACACTAAATTAAAAAGGAGAATCCAATGTCCTGGAAGAAGGAGTATAAATTGCGATGGGATGGGGGTTCCACAGCCAGTCCTTCAAAAATGGATTAAAATCATTAAAATATTTAAAACGTATATGATTAAATTTTGAACAGTTACTTAAAATATGTAACACAGTCTGATTCACATTACATGTTAATCACATTGGAGCTGGTTCACGGCATAAAAGGTATTTATGGGTGAATCTAGTGCTGCCAATGCGAAGTCGAGATAATAAAACCTGTTTCCTCCTGGTGAGCTGCAATGATCCGAAACCTTTCGTCGAAGGCTGGATCAAGTTCAATTTATTTTATGTTTCTGAATTCCAAGTCTGCTACCAATGCATGTTAAGAGATTCAGAAACAGTGTTTCAAATGTCAACGTAAGGGAGACTATCGTCGACCAGAACACTTGCAGCTTGGCAGCTGAGTCAGCTGCCTCATTGCTTGCAATGTCGACGTGACCAGCGATGCAACAAAAAAGAATTTGAAAATTATTTTGCTTCAGACTTTTGTATAAATGACCATAGCGCCCATATGAGGGGGGGAGCAAGGGAGGGGGCTATCGGGTGGCTATCATTATTGCAGTGAGTGATGGTTTCTACTGAACTCTTTGAGTCAGTGTAAATCACCAACTTCTTGCG
This sequence comes from Uloborus diversus, assembly GCF_026930045.1. Taxonomy (NCBI): domain Eukaryota; kingdom Metazoa; phylum Arthropoda; class Arachnida; order Araneae; family Uloboridae; genus Uloborus; species Uloborus diversus. The sequence continues at coordinate 95,458,604 of NC_072739.1, read as the reverse complement.
GTTGGATTGGGCCATTGATTGCAGAGATGTAAATATAGCTCTTATTTCTGAAGTAAATTCTGAGCAAGATGGGTTTAATTTTTCTAGGATAACTTGATTATTAATTATTGTAGCAAAGCCGACATGATCGTTTACTTTTGATCCGTCATGAAAAGGTCATTATATTCAGAATATTTGCTTTTTGTATCTTAAAATATTTGTTGGTGAGCTGTATTGGAGGTAGTCTCTTTAAGAAATTTATCGAGGTCTTTGATTGTAGATATAAATACTTCACACCATGGTTCAATCGGTTCTATTGCGTTGAGGGTATTGAAATTTGATAGCTGCAGGGTGATCAGTGTAAGGTTTTAGTTTGAGGCGTCTATTGTGTAAGAATTGTTCACGTGCAAGAATATGAAGACTGTTAGGCGATTTACACGCTAACAGAGCAACCTCCAAGTGGCAATAGTGCAAGCTTCTATCACATCCAAAGATTTGATGAGTGTTGGGATAAGGCAGCAATAGCAAACTAGGTATTGGTAAAGTTCGGCAGATGGTAAAATTTGGCAGAAAGCCGTAAGTACAAAAACTTCTCTTAAACTTATCTCATTCATTATTAAATGCTTCAGCATAAAGTGTTAAGTAAGTCACGAGAAATTAATAAAGAGCATCAGTATAATATTCAGAAACTTTCCCGTGATTTTTTTTGCATTGTACAGGGAATTTTAAAGCAAAATAAATAAAAAACTTAAAAGCAAATCACAGCTTGTTTAGCTGATAAGCCCAGCCCTAATCTAGCCCCCCTAATTACAGCTCTGGGCGTTTAGAAATGAAAAACTCTTGCGCCACTCACAAATGAAAAAACCATGACCAAGCATGGTGAATAAGAAGGGATTCTGCTCCTTCAATGCCAGCATGAATTCTTCTGTTACACATAGGATGACCTAAGTATGTGTTAAAGCCGTAAGAAATAAAGTAATATAGCGAAACAAAATCAATCAGTAAAAATATTACAACAAAACGTAAAACAGAATATTTATTCATAGAAAAAATCTTAAGGCACAAAAGTTAAGGTAACAAGAACATAATAAATATCACGGTTTTAGAAATTTTTACACAAAATATACAACATCTTCAAATGACTTTTTATGGCAAGTATAGAATAGAAGCTTGATCTTTACTGTTTAGAATGATGCAATCTTTTTTCTTACTCCATGTTACATTAGTTATAGAAAAATCACCTGAAAAATGAGAAAATTTTGAAAAATTATTGATTAAATACCTTCATTATTCCATGCAAAATATGGGAGAAAGTAATTAGTTGCTTTGGATTTCATCAAACACACATAAGGCATAGATAAACACATGTGCATTGCAAATGAAGTTTGAAAAAAAATGAGGGTTTTTTTTTTGTAAATTTTGCTTTTTATTAGTTGTAAGAGGAGCACCTTCTTTCAGTCGGACACCACAGGGTCAAAGTGGCCTTATCGGTAAGGCATCGGACTTAGGACCAGAGGGTCCCGGGTTCAATCCTAGCCGGTGGAAGATCCACTGTCTTCATTAATGGTGACTGGAGGACGTTAAATATGCTCGTGGTCACAAGTGAAACAATACCTCTACGGGTGCTGGATCAGGGACTGCTCGGTTTCTGGTCTGGATCAAAAAATGAGTGCTGTCTTCAGGGATCCATTCTACTGGTTACATCACAAATAGTGGTAGTTACGGGGGACTCTGGAGTGAAAAGCGAAAAAAAAAGTTGCACACCGTAGAGTAGATTTTTTTAACTATGCACACATACATTTGCACCATTTTTTTCATATTACTGAAGAAACTGCTTCCAATTAATAAAAATGTTTCATTTCTAAAATAAAATAAATAATTAAGAACTTATTTAAATAACTATTAGAAACTTATGAACAGCTGGAAACAAGTTTTAGAATAATAATAATAAATTATCTAAAATAAAACATAAAAATAATTGATAAAAAATAACATTTCTTAAAATTGAAATATTCGATGAATGTAAAAGGATTGAAAAAATTTCGAACATGGCATGCAATTTTTAGTAAAACACATGTTCACTGCTGACATGATGAAAAAAAAAATATTTTTTCACTTGCAAACATGTTAGAAACTCAAAAAATTAAATAGCAGTACTAGAGTTTACAATTTAAAAAAAGAAATATTCAAAAATTTTGAATTAAAAACAGTATTAAGGGAAGTAAACAATAGAATCTGGATATTGTGATAAAAATGTCAATAGGTAAAACTTAACTAATCTGCACACTGTGCTTGCAAAATTTATTTTCTACGTTTACAACCTCCTCCCCCAACACTAAAGTAACTTGGTTACAAGCATACATCAACAGCCTGGTTATGCCTTCCGGAGACTTTCGACTTCAATAAGAGGGCATTATGTCTCCAGCTTGGTTATTCCCTATTCCAGACTGATGAATCCATAACAAGGACAATCCAGCAGTCTCTGGATGTGGGTACTAGAGTGTCAGTATGCTTGTAGTACTCCCTTACTTCTGGACTGAAGGAATTAACTTACATCTCATTAATTTGAATTAGTTTCAGAAAGAAAAAAATTGTGCCCTATTTGGGTAAAAAGTACGTCTGACAAAAAGTTAACGGAAAGTGAGCACTAAAAAATATCATCAAATACACACACAAAAATGCACAATTTAGTCATGAAACACTAAAAGAGTTAATTTAGTGACACATAAAAGGGTGAAATATTGTACAGTTGGCTCTCTGTTTAACAACTTTCAAGGGACAATAAAAAATAGTCCTTAAGTAGAAAGCGTCCTTAAATAGAATGCTTTTAACACTATAGTGGACCATCTGGGACCTCGAAAAGTCGTCGTTAAATAGTGAAAGTCGTTAAATAGAGCATCGTTAAACAGAGAGCCAACTGTACTTATTATAAACAAGAAACATACTTTTAAATGGTGCCATATATTGTATGCAACAGTGAGGAGTCCACATGTGTAATGTGCTGGAACCAGTGCAGAATATCAGAAAAGATTTTTCTGGATGCCAAGACACACCTAATGCAAGTTTTAAAATAAATTTAAAAACTATATCACAATAAAAAATAATTCTGAGAAACATTTTGAAAAGTTTACACAAGTCCTAAATTTAAATGTTAATATTTATTTCAAAATAATAATAATAATAAATATAAATAGATACATTGCACAATATTTATTCATAATATCAATAAATAAATAAACAGTCAAATCCCGTTTTAGTGAAGTTCGTTGCAATGAAAACTTCATTTAAATGAAGACTTCGGTAATCTCTAATTCAAATTACGTAGGAACAATGTCAACATTCTTAGAATTGGTATAACAAGTTTTTACTAAGAAAAGATTTTGCTGGTCCGTTGGACCTTGTGAAAACAAGATTTGATTGTGTGTATACATTATATATATATATATATATATATATATATATATATATATATATATATATATATATATATATATATATATATATATATATATATATATATAGTGCTGTGGTTGGGGGGAGTGTGGAGGGATGCCCTCCCTCAAAATGTTTTGTTTTTTATTGTAACAATAACAGGTTTCAAATACCCTTCCTTTCGGTGAGTCTCACCAAACCACAAGGTGAGTTCCCCAAATATTTTTTTTACAACTACAGTACTGTGTGCATACACACAGTCCAGTCACATTAATGTGACCATCTGTCAAAAGCCAGAATAACCACCTTTCGCAGAGCGGACTGCTGTGAGACATGCAGGAAGAGAGTCATTAAGGTCCCTGAAGGTGTTCTCTGGGATGTTGAGCCATGCCGACTCTAATGCCGTGGCCAGCTGTGCTAGATTACGCGGTTGAGGATCCATGGCACGAACAACTCGATCGAGATGGTCCCACAGATGCTTGATTGGGTTTAAGTCAGGTGAGTTTGCTGGCCAGGGGAGGACGGTAAACTTATCCTGGTGCTCTTCGAACCACGCACATACACTGGCAGCTGTATGGCACCTCACATTGTCCTGCTGGAAGATGCCATCATCCTGAGGAAAAACAATGCGCATGTAGGGGTGCACATGGTTCGCAAGGACAGATACGTACTTGTATTGATCCATCATGCCTTTCACAATGATCAGTGAACCCAGAGAATGCCAGGAAAACATTCCCCAGACCATAATGCTCCCGCCTCCAGCTTGGACCGTTCCGGCAATGGTTGCAGGGTGGTTCCTTTCAGAGGTTTCACGCCTTATACGCCAATGTCCATCTGTTCGATGGAGCATAAAACACGATTCATCTGAAAGCGCTACCTGTCGCCACTCAGTCGACGTCCAGCTGCTGTACTGGCGTGCAAATTCTAGCCTTCGTCGTCGATGAACGGCAGTCAGCATAGGCGTACGAACCAGGCGTCTGCTTCGGAGGCCCAGACGCAGCAATGTTCGCTGAATAGTAGTTTGGGAGACACTTTTAGTAGTCCCTTGGTTCATTTTGGTGGTCAGCTGCTCAATGGTAGCCGGTCTATCTGCCCGAACGCATCTCCGCAACCGTCGTTTGCCTCTGTCATCTATGATCCGTGGTGCACCACATTTGCCACGTCGCTGATTTTGGACAATCCCACTTTACCATGGACGGTACACTTTTACTGCGGCGGCATGCGAACAGTTCACAAACTCAGCCGTTTCGGAAATGCTTCCACCCATGGCCCGAAAGCCAATGATCATGCCCTTTTCGACGTTGGATAAATCGCTTCGTTTCAGCATTACGTCAACGATTGAAATGTTTTCCGAAGCCCTCACACACCCTTTATATATGCTCAACTGCACTGTGCTGCCACCTGCCTTCTGTGATTGGTTATTTAACTCTGACGTGGAAAGTACGTGGTGGTCACATTAATGTGACTGGGCTGTGTATATACCATGGAACCATGATTTTACGTTTTCTGCTAGACCAGCGATAAAATACGTTTCAAGCAAGGAAACCTGAAATCGGGGTAATGTTAACTAAACATATTGTTTAAAAATTGACTCTTATCCAATAAAGTAATGGAAAAAAGTGTAATCTTCACTTATTTTTATAGCAATTTTATTTATAGCACGATTTGTACTAACAATTTTTGCAAATTTGCTACGCAGTTGCCATTATCAAATATAAATAGTTTGAGTTTTTATTTATAGAATTGATTGATCAACTTTGGGGACACCCTCAATTATTTCTTCTTCATCTTCATCATTATCATCGCCCGTAACTAGTAATTCTAATGATATTGAAGGAATTTGTTATGCAATGAGACGATACATGCGTCAAAAAAAAAAAAAAAAAAGCACTTTTCCGGGAAAATAAAGTATTTTTTCACATTAAATAAAAGCCCAGTGGCTCAGTTGTAGTGCTTTGAACTTCCACGCCCAGGCCCAGGTTTGATTCAAGGGTTGGGCATGGTAGACTCAGCCTTTCATCCCTTTAGTGGGTTGAAACAATGTATACCAAGCATGCTTGGGAACTAAACACAAGGGTTCCGCTGACTACCTGACTGGAACACCTGCCCTGCATCGCAGAGCCTCAGTCTCGTAAACAGAGATAGGCACAGTAGGCGTTGGTACCCAGAGGGTGTTGTTTGACTGAGATTAGTTTTTTTATATAAAATTGGTCATGTAAAAGGATCCAATTATTTTTTATTGTTGTTCCAGCACTGAAAGTTGATGAATTCACTCCAATATACAGGGTGTTTCAGTTAATTGTTTCAGAACTCCTAAGAGGGGTAGGGTGCATCGTGACAACTTGAAATCATATAGCAATGGGCTTTCAGAAATTATTGCTTGACCCGAAAAATTTTAGATATGCCGGGAGTATTCCAGACTGTTTCGAGCACATTGTAGCGGATGGAAAAAACTTCGAACACTTACTTTGACCCATGTATCTTTTGCTTCTTTACATTATAAAAAAAATTATAAAGATTTTTCACTTGCGGTCTCTTACTTTATGGTGCTTCCGTGTACCAATGTACATCACCACTTCAGGAAAGCATTCTTGACTCTGCATTGTTTTATAATTTTGAGTCATCATGATGCACCCTACCCATCTTAGAAGCTCTGAAATAGTTAACTGAAACATCCTGTATATACACAATATTTATTCATAAGATATGAAGACTAAATAAAATTTCAAATTAAGCATTGAACAAAAGCATATGCTATAGAATAAAAATACATGCATATGCTAAAAAACTTACATTTGATGTCACGATTTTGAATAAAGACATCACACACCTTAGACTTTGTCAAATCGTATATGCACAGAACTTTAGGAGTATTACCTGAAATGTAAAGAAAATAATTCAAAATTTTCTTCCTTTTAGGATATACAGAAAAACAAGTTTGGATATGAGGCAAGTCCAATAATATTTTATACATGAATAATCAGTTTTGTAACAAGGTCTGGTTTTACTGGTAGGCATTCCTATTTGTCAGCCCACGGCTCATGTCATCTACATCTACACAAAACTTATTCTCGAAGCAATGTTTGGATTGAATTAAGTAAAGAGAGAACGATAAAGACTCATTCATAAAATATATTTCTAATGAAAATACATAAGTACAACACTCTCTTCCATATAAATCAATTTAATGTGTAAAATAGGCAAACTTTTAAAATACTAATAGTAGAACATAGCTTTAATTTATTATTATATATAATACAATTTTACCAAACTTCAACTATTACAAGCTCTGGACAATTAATCATGTCACTGTTATGAAGGGCATCTGTAACATAAGGGCCTCAAAAGGAATATTAACAGCCCATTTTTTACATTTTTTTATGATCGCCATTGTTTTTTCAGACATGAGGCGTCTTGTAGTCCAGTACAAAACTGAAATGGATCCAGAGAGCGTGAGGGCTCGAAAGTCATTACTGGAACAAATGTCAAAAAGAGAGGGGCAACTAAAGAGATGCTCTCCCAGTCATAGGACAGGTGTTACAAAGCACACAAAGAGGTGAATCAGTCAGATTGATTTTATGTAAATGGCCTACAGATAGTCATGTCCATTAATCATTCTAAAACAAGTGACTCCCTCAACTCTGGGAAGGATTGAAAGAGGAGGGCCGTGCTGGCCATCAACAACGAAAGCCCAGGATTTTTCTTCAGCCATGCTCCCAAGAGCAAACATTGTACCATGCCTGATTTTGCTTGCAAGTAGTTTTCTGGCATTTCGAAGAGGAACTGGATAGAAAGATGGTTGCAAAGCCGATGCCTTTTTTTAAGGCATTGGCTACAGCCCACGAAATAAAATGTACAACTCAACTGACATCATCCATGTTTGCAATATTGAGTGCTGTTTATCTAGAAGCTCAATACTAGCAGTTTACAGTTTCTGTTGCAAATTCTCAACATCTAGTAATACAGAAGAACCATGATTAACCAAGCTTTGATCAACTGAGGTTTCTGTTAACAAAGCCAATAAAGAAGTGATTTTTTTTTTTTTTCTTTGGTCAAAGCTATTGACTGAAACTTGGGACTTTTACAAAGAAAGGTAACAGACCTTTTTGAAAAATATGTAAATTTAATGAAATCATGAATTTCCAGTTTGAAAAAAAAAGATATATTTTTTGGAAATTGGTGTTTTTTTAAATGAATTTTTTGATATTTAAATTGGCATTATAAAAAAACTCAACTGACTTTTTGGAATTTACTACAAGTTATTATTCTATTTTAGTTTTTCAACTGTAAAACATTACTTTTCTATATTTGAACTTCACTTTTTTTTATGTTCATTTTCATTTCTTAAAAATATTCTACTGGATTTTTCATGAATATGTTTTAAAAATTTGCTATACTGACAAGTTTTTACAAAGATTCTATTAACCAAGATTTCCTACATGTCAGGCACTAGCGGGCCCCAACTAGCTCATATAATCATGGTTCTACTGCACTTGAAAATCCACCAAAAATGCTTTGTGCTAATATATGAGTCAAATTAGAAATCCTGGTTACCAAGCACAAATCGCCAAAAAAAAAAAAAATGCAAAAAGTTACTTTAAGGTTTTTTCATCAGTGCAAAAAAGTGAACTCTTAGTGTTTAGCACTTTTTCTCCACTATTGCTTTGAAATAGCTTTTTGAATTATTTTCCTCACAAATTGCATCTTACCTGAACTTTTTGTATTCTTGAAGTGATTGTTAAAAATGGAAACAAGAACAATAAAATCCCGATCGGCAATCAGATTATCCGTGTGGGTCTTTTCAGTTTTTTTAACGGATGACTTACAACTAACTGACTTTTTTGTAAAAATTTAAGATGCGTACTAATATTATAGTCATTAAATGTTTTTTAAACTTATGATTGTGTTATTGTTGGTTTTATGCCTCTACATATATTTTTTACATTCAATGTTATCGGTTTTAGCTATAATTTAAATGTATGTATGGGTGCAATTCATATTTTTTTAGCTATTATACAGACTACTATTGTTTCCTATCTATTATTCAGATTATATGCGGTTTTCGCTTATCTGCGGAAAACGTGCCATCCTGTTCAGCTGATTATTGAGAGTTTACTGTATAAAAAGTTCACTTTATTATTAAATAAGTTAGTTGGAAAAGGTGAAATTGGAAAGTTAAGTTTATCTTAGAGAAAAATTCAAAAAAGTAGAAGAAATAAATTAACAAACAAATATTTGAATAAATAAATGTAGAAAAATATGGTCAGTACGAAAACTTTTACACCTACCATTCACAGAAGCAATATATCTTCCACAGGTACTGAACTCAAGTATTTGAATGCCAGTTTTCAAAAGCTTCCCCTTCTGTTTGTCAGAACTCACCATAGGCAATGAAACTGAAAATGGTCTGCTTTTCACTAATTCATCTAGATAAGTAAAAATAAAAATCTTTAAGCTGGAAAAGTTTCAACATTCTGTTAAACATTGCTCACAAATACAGTGAACTCCCGATTATCAGCGGTTGGATTATACGTGGGTCTTTTCACATTATTTTTCCTTTAACAGTTATTAATTTTTTTTAAACTAATGATTGTGTTATTGTTCGGTTTTAGCTTATTTTTATATATTTTTACTTCCTTTTTACAAAAAAGGAAGTATTGTATTCGCAAAAAAATTTTCACTCAAAAATTGACCTTAATTTCTCTTTTACTCACCCCTGAATGAATGTTAAGTTTTTTTCTCGACTCGACCACACATGGAAAAGTGCATAAGAATGCATAGACATGCGAAATATCCATTTTGACAATTCCTGAGTTAGTTGCAACGAGTTTTCTCGTGACGTCTGTATGTATGTATGTACGTATGTATGTCGCATAGCTAAAAAATGGTATGTTCTAGAAAGTTGAAATTTGGTACGTAGACTCCTATTGGTGTCTAGTTGTGCACCTCCCCTTTTGGTTGCATTCGGGTGTTTCTAAAAGGGTCTTATGCCCCTTTTTGGGGGGAAATCATAGTTAATTTCGATGTAAACTCAAGTAGCATTATTATTTGCCGATATCACTTGGCAATATTTCGCCAGTCTTTTGGTTGCCAAGTTTTAAAGCCAACTTGGTGACAAATTTGGCGATTTTTTATTATTATTTTTTTCAAATCTGTTACAATTTGGCCACTGTTGGTGATATTTAGAGAGTAAACTATTAAATCAGCACTTGAAGCCATACGTAACGGTATGACAAGACTGACACAAGAAATTAATTTTTTTCCCCACTCACTCAAGATAACCTGCATTCTCCAGTGGATCCCAGCTCATGTCGGAATCGAGGGATATGAGTGTGCAGATGCCCTTGCAAAGGAGGCACGTGACCAAGACCAACCACTAACAGCCACCTTCAAAGACGTTAATGCTGTAGCCAGATGAAGGATCTATAATCAGCTTTTCAGTAAGGCAACAATCCCTGACCTCCACTGCTCAAGAAACCTCTCTTCTACAATAGCTAGGCTACGTACTGGACATTTCAAGGGCATGAAGATTCTACCAAATAATATTAAATCCTATCCCATCTGCAAGCACTGTCCCTATTCACAACTAACCCCAGACCATGTCTTTAATTGCCAGGCCATTATTCGCTCCCTCCTCTAACTTGGAGCACCACCACATGAAATCCTTTACAGTCATCGGGCTCCAGAATTAGCGCATCTTGTTTTTAAGACTTTTGGAGCCATTTAAAGCTTTCACACTCTGCACTTCTTTGGACACGACAACAACAACAACAAACTATTAAATCACATTAAAATTGCCAGTAATGGGGAAATTACATTAAATTGGAGTAAAAGGAAGTCATGTGATGCACAGATCAGCTCGTAACATTCAATGCTAGTAGATGCAATAATAGTAATGTTTTTAGCTATAATTTAAATGCATGTGTGAGTAAAATTAATATTTTTTAGCTATTGCATACACTAGTTTCGTTTTTACCCATTGTTCGGATTATCCGCAGCTTTCACTCATCTGCCGTTACTGTGTCACCCTATTTTGCGGCTAATCGAGAGTTTACTGTAACAGCATTTTTTATTAATTATATTGCAGTAGCTTTTAAAGTATTTTTTAGCAATTAGCTTCACTTGAATATCATTATGTTTAAGAAGTGAATTAATGCTCACTTAAGTAACAAATTACAATACTGGATATTAAATGAATGATGAGATTGTATTCTGTAAACTTTACATAAAACATGTGATCAAAAGGTAAAGAGTTCAAATTAGCAATTTTCATTAAAACTTCTCAAACTAATTGAAATGTTTAGAAGCTTTTCAGTAGTTCTTACCCTTGGTATATTTGGTGGAAAGATTAATAAATATATCAATAGCTGTCATTTGAAATAAGTGTTGAAGAAAACACTAAAGGCTATTCTAACTTTGAAACAAGGGTACAGTTAGACTGACCATTTCTCATTAAAGAACGTTGAGCTGTTTGAACAGAACAAATAAAAAAGGGTTTGTACTCAAACAACAAATAAATTTCTTCTAGATCTAAACGAAATTCCACACAAGTAAATGTTTTGAATAAAATTTGCAGTAGCAAATACACTACTTGCACACACATATTAAATACACTATATAAAAAACCCCTAAATTTATCACAAAAAAAACAATAAAATTCAAAACTGATGAATATTTTAACCTATTATACAGATTATCACAACTTTTATGAAAACACAACTTTTATGATTCTGAACTTTTCCAATTTGAACATAATTTTGAGAAATGCTTGTTTTTCATGCAAAGCTACACACACAAAAATACATGGTAAAAATAGTGCAAAAGATTTAAATGTAAGAACTTGCTCTTATCTTTTCATAATATTTTGGAATCCTTTTTTTTTTCTCAATCAAACTAGCTTTTAAATTCTTAATATTAAGGCTTAAATAAAATTAAAGGCAGTAGCTTTACTAAGGGAGGACAGATTACTCTGAGTAAAACCATTCTGAAGGGGGGGGGGGGTAACAAAAAAATGGATTTATAATTTTTAGAAAAGTATAGAAATACTTCAATTCCAAAAAAAACCTCCCAGTATAGCATTTTAATTTAGAATTGCAAAAGGTGCTAATAAATGTTTATGTACACATGTGTACTTCATGTTTGCATACAACAATAAAGTTTTCTTGTGGAGGTGTATTACTGTGGCAGGCGATATCTGTGATAAAAATGCCAATGATAAAGATGGTAAGTTATTCATCTTTATACATAAAGGGCTAATCTCTGTCCGGATGTCCGGGGTAAACTTCAAAACTACTGGACGGATTTTAACCATTTTTTCACCATAGATAGCTACATAATCGGGGAACAACTTAGGCTGTAATTTATCGTTAAAAAACTTAGTTTAAGAACGTCGTGATCGAAAACAGTAAATGTCATGTAATTTCCACATCAAATGATTAAAGATTAAACCCATTGTTTCGAAAATTCGTTGCCTAACAACAGCAATATTAAAAGTAATCATAATGTAAATTTTGAAACAAGGCCTCTCTGGAGCAAGCATGTCATTTATCTTTATACATAAAGGGCTACTTCTGTCCGGATGTACGGGGTAAACTTCAAAACTACTGGAGGGATTTTAACCATTTTTTCACCATAGATAGCGACATTATCAGGGTGCAACTTTGGCTACAATTTATTAATAAAAAACTTAGTTATGTTGGAAAACAGTAAATTTCATGTAATTTCCCCATGTTATGATTAAACATAGAGTAAAGAAATATACATAGAGAGGCCCCATCTATGGTAAAAAGGAGATGAAATTGAAGCCGGAATTATAGGATACAGCGGTGCAATGATGAGCGGGGTTATGATAACAGGATCGCTTTGCGAGTATAGTTTTCACCAATCTTGCAAAGAGACCGTATAAAGTAGCTGGCGGATTAATTTGCATTTTAATTCATGTTTTAATGCAATTTTAAAAACGTGTTTCATAAACTTGCAGCAATATCTAAGTTTAAATTAAAGATTCAGTAGTGGAATGTTTTGAATCAAGATGTATCTTAAAATACTTAGCAAGAAGCTAAGGATAATGGGATACAGCGGTGCAACTCCAGGCTTCAATTACTTAGTATAGTAGGGCCTCTCTATGTAATTTCTTTACTCTATGTGATTAAATATAAAACCCATTGTTACAAAAATTCGTTGCCTAACAACAGCAATATTAAAAGTAATCATAATGAAAATTTTGAATCAAGGCTTCTCCGGAGCAAACATGAGTTTAAAGTCATTTAAACATTTGGAAACTCTACTTTTTGCACCCTGAAGGAAACATAGTAGAGAGCTTTTTTCTTTTTTTTCTCTGTGTGTGTGTACTATTTAATTAAATGAAGCAAGCGCACGGTTTGTTTAGTGATCTTTGTTTTTGTTGGTTCATATTTTGGAAATTCTTCAAACTTTTATATGTTTAAATTAATGCTTTCATTTTTAAATGAATATTTGTTGGTTCTTTATACTTATTGCTATTTTACTTTTATGGGTAAGGAAGAAGCTTGATTTTTAATCATGTCAAAGCGGTGTGTTTTGAGTTCTTTCAGTTAAAACAGAAAACGAAAGAAAGTAGCCATTGTTTCTTACAATTATTATTGATCCAGGCAATGCCGGGTATTTTTGCTAGTTTATTCTATAATGACATTCATGGGATGCTTTTAGTAAAACAAGATTAATTTATATGGTAGGAGCAAACAAATTACAAGTTTAAAGCATTGGTGGTTCTAAACATGGTAGACTGATGCATATTACATGCATTAGTATGAAACAGATGAAAAGTCAACCAAACCCACAAAACGTACTAACTTTCACTATTTTCACACAGCAGCAGAAAAATCGCAATTCAATGAAAATTGATGTAACCAATACATAATTAAAAATTACTATCATATATTTAAGGGGTACCAGAAGGAAAAATCAGTGAAACAATGCAATAAAATGTTAATTTTCAATTTTACACAAAAAATAGCACTAAAAATCTAATCTTCACAACTTGCTTTAATATGATGAAATTGAGTAACTAACCTATTTCCCAGCTTGAAATGGATTTTTCAGGATCTCCATTACACTTTACAGAAGTTTTGTACACAGCCTAAAACATACAAGAAGAATAAAAATAGTAGTTGAGAGTAAAAATGTTAAAACAACAAAAATTGAACACAATATTATTTTTTTTAATTAAACAAAAACAAAGTGTGAACAAACAAAATTTTCATTTTAGTCCTTCAAGTAATAAACTGTGTAGCTGACATTATAAAAACTACATTAAAACTAATAGCAATGAGAATTGCAGGCATTTGTGCCTCCTTTCAATGGAAAGAAATATTGAGCTAATAGATGCAAAAATGTCTGACAAATGCTTAATGTTTTGAACTGAAAATGAGGTTCCCTATAACCTCGAAACATATGTCTGCAACTTTATTGCTATTTGAGCAATTTTGAGAATTTAATAAATTTAACTTTCTCCAAAAGGTTTTTTTTTTTTTATTTTGTAACCTACTTTAGGTTTTTTTTCACTAGGTACTTGGTAAATTTTAATGTTCGTAAGAGTATAAAGAAATACAATTTTAGAGCTCCTTAGCTTTTGAAGCAAAGAGAGCCCACAGCTATGATGTGGTTCAACTCATAAATTGAAGGTAAAGTTTGGGCTTAAAGCAGTAAGTTACTGCTCTTAAGCCAGGACTAAGGCCAGAACCACATTCAATATACCAGACAGCCCAGTTATCACATCCAGAGATTGCAGTTTCATCCTTGTTATGGACTTATCATTCTGGATTAGCAAATAACCAAGCTGGAGGCAGATAACATCTCATTGAAGATGAGAGTGCCAACAAAACATTTTATTACTCTCCATGTATAAGCCTACTACTTTTCAATTTCAAAAATTCACTAGTTTTTCACTTTTTCACAACACATTTTGCAAACATTTTTCATTTTGAGCAATTACACTGCAAAATTCTAAACTAAATATGAATCATGAACCAAAAAAAAAAAAAAAAAAAAAAAATAGAAAACAAATTATAGCATAAAACTAGATTACAGTACAAAGATAAACTGAAATAAATGATGGTTTGACAATATTTTATACTGTTGTCTCTATTTTGAGCATTAATAAGTGATGTTGATTTTATAAACAGCATCTTTTTCTCATATCACTATTGATGAATGTTTCAAAGAAATTTCATAACAATACTTACAATATCTTCCTCTGTAATAATTTCGGGCAATTGGTGGGAGGACTTTTTTTCAAAATTCATACAATTCAAAACTGTCACCTAAAAATACATGTTTAAACGCTAACTAAAAGCTAACATCAAGATTTAACCATTTCTGGCAAACAAACTTCAATTTTAACTTATAATAGCTAGCAATTATGTATGTGTATATGATATAGATGAGCATTTTGCAAACAGATGGCAGAAAAACAGGGTTCGTGATTTTTTTGATTTAAAAAAAAAAAAATCAAAAAAAGTTTTTTTTTTAAATTTAAATCAGATTTTTTTGATTTAAATCAGATTTTTTTGATTTTTTTAAATGTTTAAAAATTTGTAGATATTAATTACTTTACATTTATAAACATAATCTATTTCATACAATATGTGAATCCATTCAACTTACTTTTAAAACTAAGAGTTCTTTAACTATTCAATAATATATATTCAATAAATTACCGCAGTCCTCGGCTGGAAATGACTGAGCTGGCGGTGTATTTCACGAATTCAATAATACTTTACGATTTATAAATACATTATAATGCTTAGATAAGATGTAATTTTGTGTTCCATTCCATTGTGTTTCCATTATCATGTATGTTTTTAGTGTAAAATAATATGTCGAACAATTACTTTTCTGAACTTTATTAGTCATGGTGTATGAGAAAAACTCCAAATTTTTATATTGTTCTAAACTGTAATTTTCGAATAAAAGCAATAAAGTGAAAATCTGTTACACACAAATAGAGAGATCTATGTAGTTTTGCCTGTAAGTTAAGATAGTATAATGCAGTGTAAGTTAAATTTAGAGCAGCACATTCTAAAAATGCAAAATTAATTTATAAAAGTAAAATCAACTGATTTCAATTAATGATTATTTTTTTTTAAATCACTTAATTCAAATCAATGATTTTTTTAAAAAAATCATTTGATTTAAATCATGATTTTAATAACAATTAAAATCAAGCTGATTTAAATCAACGAACTTGGCAGAAAAATAATATTTTATGGTTTAAAAACCTTGCTGTTAAAGAAAAACTACTTCTGAACTGTTTCAGTTAGTTAAAAGAAAAATTATAAGACAACAATTCTTCCACAAAGCAAGAGAAGATTTCTGAGGAAACTTTCAAAATAAGGGCATGACCCGACATATTTTGCACCTTGCATACTCAAAAGAAAAATGCCTGTTCTTCTGTAAGCATGCAATATAAAGGAATGAATTAGTATGGTTGCTTGAAAAATAAAATCATAAAAAATTAGCTCATTCTATTGACCAGTGATTTATCATTAGGTAGCGAGTAATCCTCTCTTTAATATAACTATGTAATAACAAGTTAAAGGGGGCTATTTACACATGCTGTCACACATTGAGGGGGGGATTGCCACAAATTCTGACAAGGGGGAGAGAGGGGGTAACAAGAAATGTGACTTCACACATTTTTCTTTCTAGAATATGGTTATGAAAAATAGCCTGACATGCAACAGGTGGGAGGGGAAATTGGGTAAAGTGTGACACTTTGTGACAAGGTGGAGGGGATCAAAAAGTTGAAAAAAAGTGCAACATCATATATGGACAGCTCCAAAATGCAAACTGAACCTTTCCATAAACCTTTAGATTCAACTCAATCACAGATTATTCATGACTTTCTAAATTCTATCTTGCTCCATTCAATTTGTTTCATATATTTTTTAAAAGACAGAATTCTGTCATATGACTGAAAATTTTCCACCCTGACCATAGTTAGTCTTATCCGAAAAACCAATAAAGAGCAAATAACAAGAGCAAATGTGGTTTGTCTTAGCAGTAATTGGTTTTAAGTGTATTGAAATTAATGAGGTTTGCAAATAATAGCATTTGAGCCATTCCACCGTCACGTGTGGGGACAAAATACGCTTAAATTTCATTAACATTTCGTCATGTATCTTAATATTTTAATGAAACAGGGGAAAACATTTTTTTTAATCTTTACATTTGATACAAAGGTACTCCTGACACAAATATATTTTTATTAAACAATTTTGTTATTTAAAATAAAATTTATTTACATGCGTCATATGCGGGATATTCAAAGTCAACCTCTGGTAACTTGCTTATGAATAAGCTAATATTTTTGCTCTATCAATACAGCAATATTGAAACAAATTGTAGGTTTTGAAAGCTATGGCTCCAACGTAAAGGAAACATGTCTCATTAATTAAGAAATAATTATTTAAACCATTGAAAAAAATATTTATATGCCCATTCCATTGAAAATGGTCATTTTGTCCCGCACATGACAGTTCCCATATTTCATTAAAAAGAAATAATTTTTGAAGAAAGTTTTAGCTTAAGAAGCCACACATGCACTTGTGATTTCTTAAGCAACAAAATTTTGTTTCGCATAGCTGCCAACCTCAAGATAAAAAAAATAGGAACACTTAAGGGAAAAAATAGGAGCAATGAGGGTTAAAATAGGAGCACCAAATCGTGGCCTGTGCTAAACCTTCCTTCTGTATCGTAAGCTTCTATCTAAGCACCATTACAATGCGTTTCTGAATTTTCAAGTTAGATTTTCAACAAAACTACAACCAAGTTCAAAATACAATTATTTTACATTAAAAAAGCACCATTACGTAGGTACATATTGAAAAGTAAAAAAAAACATGATTACTGTTTGATTCAATAAAACTGCAACCCTTTAAAATATTCTTTTATACATATCCGACATCTATTGAAAATGCATTGCATAAGAACATATTGAAGATTTTAAAAAAAAATAATAATAATAAAAAAACACAATTACTTCTTATACTTGGAAGTAAAGCTACTTCATAGTAAAGGTCAAGACTCGGAAATCTTCTAAGTGGCCAGTGGCCACTAGACTCCAAAAACTTAGTGGCCACCACTGTCGCTAAGTTTTGAAACACAAACTGGAGGGGGGATGGGGCAGTTATTACAACTTTCATTTAAAAAATAGATTAATAGGACTTCGCACATTCTAAAATAAAGTTATTCAATACTTTTTTTGTACATGGAAAATTCAAGTTAAAATAGGTTTCTGATTTATTTTAAAAAAAAAACTAAATAAATAAATAAATAAATAGAGAAGTCAGCAGAAACCTTCATTTTAGATGAAATAGTTTCAGCTTATAACAAAGCCTCCGAGGCAAAAAGGATCAAATACAGATAAAATTTTCCTTTCAAAAAAAAAAAAAAACTAACTTTTTGCCTTTTGTTATTTTCAATAGTTTGCATTGAGACAAACAACCAATTCCGTTTTCGGAAACTTAGGCTATTAATAGTCTTGTCTACTTCCATCTTGCAAATGACCAAACATGGTAACAATGCGAAAAATTTAAGATGATAGATTTTTTGAATTTGTTGCATTAAAAGTAATTATAAATAATTAATAATCCTTACAAAACTAAAATTTAGATGAAATAGACAGTTTTTAGCACATTAGCGTCTAAACCAATGAGGATAAAATATTTTTCTGAAGAAAAAAATTTTGCATTTTTCAAGAAAAAAATTTTCCGGAAAAAAAAAAGAAGCCCATTTTGCATTATTTTCAATAGTTTGCATTGCAATAAACATCTAATTCCGATTTTGAAAACTTGGCCACTTTAAGAGTCTTGTGTACTTAAATCTCGCAAATGACCAAATATGGCGACTAAGTCAAAAATTCAGATATAAAATTTTGAATTTGTTGCATGAAAATATCTTTAAAATAAAAAATCCCCATGAAACTACAATTTAATTGAAAATTTTTAGCACACCCGTGTCCAAAGCAATTGGGTTAAGATGAAACTTTAAATAGTATAATTGTCTTCATTTCTCAATAAAATTATTTAAAATAACCAAAAAAAAAAAACATTTTGTAGCATATTTTGCTTATTTTCACTAGTTTGCAGTTAAAAGAAACCCCAATTTTGCTTTGTCTTTGAAAACGAAAGCACTTAGGCATCGCCTACTTCCACCTTATGAATGACCAAACATGGCGGCTACGTTTCGCACGTAGCTGAAATGCTCGATGAAAAAACGATGTTCTCCGATTAATCGACGCTCCACTCAGTGTTGATCCTGATACTAATGCTTCCAGAGCATCAAACTGAATCCTCTTTTGTTGAGTTTGTGAACAATTCCTACCTTCCAGGATAGGGAAATTTCTTCTTTTTCCTTAGAAATCGAAAAGTGTACAAGCAAAGTCAAAAAAACGGAGTTTTTTGGAATAAATCGGATTTTCGGAGTACGCAATAAAAATCGGAGAAACTCCGGGAAAAACGGAGCACTTGGCAGCTATGTGTTTGTCATCCTTTTAAATTATTATTTTTTATGATATATATGAAGCGTCACATGCAGGACAAAATTACAGTTTTCCGTGGAATGGCCCATTTGCACTCACTTATTTTACCACTTTCAAACTTAACCACATCAAGGAAATATATATAAATAAACATCTTTTTAAGGGTGAAGTTTTTTTAAAAAAAGGTTTTTTTTTTAGTTTAAGTTCACATAAGAAACAAGTAATTATTGGAGCATAATTAGAATAGGAATTTATTAAGTATCAAATTCAAACCTAAGAGAACAGTTTAAAAATGAGCTATAAACAAATTTAAAAGTAGTTTTTAAGAGGAAAACATTAAGAAAAATAGTTCTTCTAATTAATAAATATAGTTTTTCTAAAAGAGCTCAGCAAGCCAATGACATAGGTTGTAGAGTAGAAAGCTTCAACTAAAAAACGAGGGCACACGTTGAAATCTCGGCAAACATATGGATGGTATTGATCAGTACAGCACTTCCAGACATGTTCTCTGATAAACCCTTTTTTCAGATGGAAGTCCCCTCCCCCAGTCCCAGTTTGCTTTGTGCTCAGTCAGTTTAGAGAAAAATAACTACATAAAACTGGGTGGTTAGCTATATATGAAGAATGTAGAAAGTTGTAACCCAAAATATTTGGGTCATAACTTAAGTATTTAAGGATCTCGCCAAAATCCTTTTTACATGTGCATAAAGCACTTCATTGGTGATTCTATTTTTAGATTATGATACAACTCTTGACAAAACAATGTTTAGACTTGAACATGACATGAGCAGTTAGTATGAAAAATAAATTATTTTTTGAATAAATGATTAACTATTGTTTTAAAAAGTTACTCAACATGTTTTTTATTCATTATTTTATTCTTTTCAATTTATTTATTTATTTAATTGGTTATTATTTGTTAAATTGCTTTTTCAACATAATATTTTAGAAAGCAAAAACTTGTAAATAATATTTATCAAGATGCAAAATGTCAAGAAATAAAATTCTTGAAATTGTTTTCAGTGTAATTGTTTACACATTCAAAAACTTTCTGGTAAGAAAGAATTTTCTATCTTCGTTTCTAATTCTTCTAAATACTTTACCAAAAAAAAAGTCAGTGTAAAAAGAAGTAATATTATTTTGAAGTTTAATGGCAATTTTTAATGTTATTATTCTAGTTGTGCGGTAGTTTTACATTAATTGTATAGTGTTATGATTCTGGCACACTTCAAGAAATTATGACACAAATATGTACAATTAAGTCATTAATAATTGCTAAATTATTCATAGTAATTAGGTAAATACCATTAAACACCATAAACACAACAATAAAACACATATTTACACCAAATATGCAAAAACTAGAAGATAAAAATCAGTGCAAAGGCTGTGTATTTACAAAGCAAAGAGCTCTTTGCCGAGTCAAAACCAGGGCGGTCATTCCAAGCTCGTCAGCTTGCGAGATCGAGATTTTCGCTCACGTGATCGGTTGTGACGTAGAAATGTCGCAAAGTAGTATTCTAATCTAATCGAACCTAGCCGCAATCTAAGTTCTAGTAGATTAAAACGCTACTTTGCGACATTTCTACGTCACAACCGATCACGTGAGCGAAAATCTCGATCTCGCAAGCTGACGAGCTTGGAATGACCGCCCAGACTGACTAACTGACTACCATTGAAGCAGCTTTTCATATAGCTTTGAATGAACTTCTAGCTTTCCACTCACAAATATTCTACTATACTCTTGAAGTAAGGGGCTATTCATAAAGTTACAAGGTTTGATATACTATTTACATGTTATGTTTGAAATGTTGCCAAGCTTGGCGACAGTTTAGTATTTCTCACAAAATTTTGTGATAAAAGTAAGTTGCTTGTAATGATGCCAACTTGTCGATATCTCTTTAATTTCTCATCAATCTTATAAATACAATGTTAAATGGTGCATTAGCAGCAGGCAAAGTCAATACACAGGTATAGTTTCAAAGCCTTAGGCAATTTTGAGTAAAAATTATTGGAATAAGATACGTCAAATTTAGCCATATTACAACAAATTAAGCAGGGCCATCGAGAGAGAGGGGCAAGCCTATACATTGCACAGGGGCCCATGAGAGATTGGGGGGCCCGCAAAGCAGGCCTAAGAAAAAGTTGATTCCCCCCCCCCTTTTTTTTTGAAAACTTTTTAGTTTGAAGGAAGTCATTCTTCTAGAGTTAAGATTAAAAGTTTTCAATTCGCGACTCCTGAGCTCGAATACGCTACCTTACGGTGATTAACAATACTGCCAGAAAAGGTAAAACATTTCATTCCACGTAGTTTTGGGGGTAAATTACAAGCTTCAGATAGTTTATGGTGTAATGTAATTTCAGAAGAATAGAAAAGAAAGCTTCTCACAAACACGATGAAAAATTACTGTCATTCACAAAGAGTCAAAGCAAGTTATAACAAGTTACGGCATGTGTTTTGTTTTACCTTTTTTATCCTCCATTAGACAGTGGCTGCAGCACCCCCTGTAGTTCATTGGAATTGCGAATCGAAGTGAGTTCAGTGAAAGTGATCATGTTCGAAGTGAGTACCCCCTATCGACGCCATTAACCAAAAAGAATTATTATTATTTTTATTTATTTATCTATTTATTTTTTGTGTGAATTCAAAGCAAAAAGAAATCGCTTCTTTTTGAAAGATAAACAGAACTTTACTGGAATGGGACAAGGGGTAAAAAAAAAAGACTTTTAAATAAGCGCTTGGATTTTTAGCGTTCGAAACTCGAAACAAGGCAGGAGACGCACAGTTTGCTGAAAAGATTTTAAAATATGAGTTTATTTGAGTTTTGGGTACAGTGGTACAAATTGAAACTATTTCTAGTGTTTTTTTCTAGAACTAAAACGTGGGGGAGGGGGGGGCTTTTGAAAGAGCATTCCTCATCAAAGTGTATAGAACGCTCTTACATGTCTAAAAGGAGCACAGTTATGTCGCCATTAATTAGAATCAGTGCTGGATTTGCCTATAAGCTAAACAAGCTAAAATAGTTTAGGTCCCCCACTTCTTTGGGGTCCCCAACTCTCGAAAATATTGCATGATTCGATCCTAAAATAGGAAAAAATACTTTAAAATATTAATTTCATTTTCATGTGCTTGAAAACATTGAGGTCTTGCCAACTAGGGGCATTTTAAACTTCTTTACATGCGAGGAGGGGGGAGGGGATGCCAAAATGGGCCAAATTCATTTCCTTGCTACATTCTGCATTAAAAATGTAAAAAAATGGTTATGACGTTCCTGTAACACATTGCTTGCTTGAGATATATTTTCGTGACTAGCATGTTCACATTTGCTATTTATTTTTAAATGTGAATTCCGTATTTTGAAAGTTTTTTTGTTATTGCTTGCTTTTTTATTACTTCTACTGCATACTGTCAATCTCTTTGGCTTGAGAAAAATTTACTACACTACCTCTATTCTTTTTCATTTTTTACACTACTTGTTACTAAAAAATACAAGTAGTGCAGAATAATAAGAGGGTTCCTTACTAAGTTAGAATGTATAAACTATGCAATCAATATTAAAATATCAGAGATTGGAAAGTACAAATGAACTTCTTTGAAAAACTTTAATTGTTCTAGAGGCATTGAAAATAATTTAAAAAGTTTCTGAAACTGCTTGAAAAGTGCTTCAATTTTATTTCCTATCATGTGCATAAAGTAAGAATTGTCCGAATGGTTAGGGTGTTATTTTCTTATTATCTAATTTCTAAGTAATTCCACCATTTCTTTTAAAGCATTTTTAAGTCTTGATCATTTTTCAGTAAATTCAGTGTTGTGTTTGTTGATGAGATGAAGGGATGATCAAGAACTAATTATATACCGAGAGTCGATGCGAGCAAGTGACAATGCGTCATCATTTCTCCTCCTTCACACTTTCTCTCTATTGATTAATGTCAATGATTTGTCGAACCAAGAGCAATTTGTATTTTGTATTGTCTTAGTTTGCAAAAGAGTATAAAGTTTAAGAAATGTTTTCTTTTTTTTTACCTGACGTTTTTGTAGTTTCTATTATCCCCTATAAGGCATTAAAATGCAGATTTTTTAGATGTATTTTTCAAAGAATTTTCCGGGGGAGAAACCGTCGGACCCACTAAATTTGAGATATTCTACTCTCAACCCAAAGGAGGTCACTACATCACTCTCCTGATATCCCTCCTCCTCCAAGGTAAAAAAAGACAGCACAGCAGAATTGTTTATTTTATTTTATTTTTTTTGTTAAGCACACACACGGGAGGAAAAGACACGTCGTGAGGAAAAAACAAATAAGTGGTCTGTTTTGCTATTGACATAAAGTTGTTCGAGCTCCAAAAAGGGTTCCCCATACCTGAAATTGCAAATCAATTTTAACTGAGAAAAAACACCTTTTTATTAGATCAACTAACAATTTTTTTTTTTTTTTTTTGGATATTTATGTGAAAATGGAGCCTAGAAAGAGGAGGCTAAACGTTAAAGTGAAAAGTTAGGGGCCCTGAAGAAAGTTGCATAGGGGCCCATAAATCCTGTCGACAGAAATGAAATTAAGCGTATAAAAACATGAAAATAATTATTGTTTACAAAATTTGTAAGGATATTCTACTAAGACAGTAAAAATTGCGCCAACTTCCGTAGGCCCAATGTGCAAATTTGGACTGTCCCGAAGATACCAAAATTTAGTATAGTTATAATTCTATGCGTAAGATCTGAGCATTCATAAGAAAAATACAAAAAAAAAGTTGGGTGATGACCTAGTATGTTGGAAAAATAGAAAGTGGCATGCTGACATTTTTTTTCTTGAGATAGTGCTACTCTTTCTTCAAAAGTTGGTCACCCCTGATACATACAATGTTTCAGATTTTATATTTGGTTGCTACAAAAAAAAATAGACTTTATTTTATTTGTGCATGAATCTATATATTATGTGTATTTATTCATGTATATATGTATCTACAAAAGCTACTGAAATAAATGAACTGCACAATCACTTACTTCGCCAAAGCAATCACCTAAAGCAACATAGTTTCCAAAGTGATTCCATGAAATAATGATAGGAGCAAAATATGCGTTTGTACAATATTTTCCAAGTAATCTTCCATCAATTGAATAGAAATAAACTTTAGTCTAGAAAATTAATAAGAGTAAAAACAGTTACTCAATAAGATTTTTAAAAGTGTAAAAAAAATATGCTTGAAAATCTTAAATTATTGAAAAAGACAAAATGTTTAAAGCACTATAAGAAAATGATAACAAGAGTAAATTACCATTTATACTTGCACATAAGTCCACCCTCCTACTTTCGGAGAAAAAGTGTATAAAATGTAATGCAACCCTCTACTATAAAAAAAGTTTTGCTGTTTCTAATGAAAAAAAATAAACATTATAAAAAGAAGGAAAACAAAGTGTAATTACTATGTTTAGGACTGGAAATACAGGATTTTTATACTCTTGTATTAAAAAATTTTGTTTTTGTGATAGTGATTTTAAAAAAAAAATTAATGATAATTATTAGAAGTTTTGTTAGTTGTTGATTGAATAGTAATAACATTTTGCTTTTAATCTCTAGAAACCTTTAGCATTCATCAACTTCAAAATGAGACTAATTTGCATAAGATCCACTACATTTTACTGTAGTATTCAATAAGATCATGTTTATCTTTACTAATAATAAAGGTGAAAGTCTGCATACTTGGATCTCTGTCGAGATGTCTGTTCTGCCCATAGCACATAGACGGTTCAACCGATTTTCATGAAATTTGGCACAAAATTAGTTTATAGCATAAGGGTGAGCACCTAGAACTGATTTTTTGAAAAATCAATTCTGTTATTTTTCTAGCATGAACGAACAAATTACCATAACGTGGACAAGCAAATTACCATAACGTGGGCGAGCAAACTACCATATGCGACCATGGGCAAACAAATTAACAGCGCAAATTGGCGAAAAATTCATCATCCATCATTTCTAAATATACAGGCGAACCAAATGACTTCTACTACCAGCAAAGCCGTGCTGGTACCGATAGTACAATATAAAGTTACATCAGAATGTACCAATATTTAATTTTTTATTGTCTACTTGAAAGGGTTTAGGTAAAAATTGGGAAATTTTTGGGAAAGGGGGGGGGGGGGTCTAAATGTTACTTTGGAAATATTTTTGAAAAATTTTGCCTTGTGTATAAATAAGTCAACACCTTAACTAAAAACATCATTTTGTTTTACTGAATTGCTTGATTTATATGCAAGTAAGAGTGATGGTTAAATTAAGATTTAAAATTTCATAAATCAGTTGAATAATAAATACTTATCAGCTTTATACTTCATTTTGATCCTTTTGTCAACACCAGGTTTTTTGATCATGCACTTATTTATTCAGTATTAATAATAACAATTTCAATGCAAGCAAACATTAGAGCATTAAAAAAAATATATTCTACATGTCTTTCAAAAGAAAAAAATGCACAAGGAATCAACTAATCAACTAACAGATGGGTTAGTAAAATTAATGCACAATAAAAAAAAAAACTCAAATTTATATCTGACAAATTAAAAGTTTCGCAATCAAGAACTGTAGCCGGTTGTTCACTCTATGCTTCTAAAAGTTATAATGCTACACAAATTTCAGTTTAACTTTTCACATTTTTTATTCATTTTCAACATCATAGGAAACAAATTTTTCTTTATATTTCAAAACCTTCGTAGGAACCAACTAATATTTATTGTCTGTGACACTGATTGTTTAAAATTAATTTATATTTTTATTTCTGGTATAATTTCTTTAGTGGCAATCTTTGGGTTCGCTTTTAATCGCTTGTAGTTAAAATTTATAAGTTAATTCCATTCTAAGATTAACGTACAAAAAAATGATAAATAAGATTCTCCATACAAATATATTTCAAATACCATTGCATACATATTCCAGTGGCCATTGAATACAGTTGGAATTCTTTGAATATAGTCCACGAGAGTTTGTATTATAAGCACAGAAAAATAAGAGGACAGGACATCAATCACAGTCAAATGAGTAATAGAAAAAAAGAACTAGCTTCTTAAATAAGAATGCTAAAATCTAGGAGGAATAATAGCAGAAATAAATGTATAGTGCATGTGAAGTTTAACTTTCAGTATAAGTATTACCTCTAAGGATTCCAAGACACAAATTACTAAATCAGTAGGAGAAAACCGAAATCCAGCGAAGTTCTTTGTTTCAACTGGGAAAAACTAAAGTGAAAGTAAACTACAGTAAGAATTTTAAAATCAATACCAATAATAATATTAATAGACATGAAATAAAATAAAACTGCCAATAACCAAACTGCTAAGTTTTAGATAGGGAAAAAATGATTGTAATTCACACTATGAAGACAGAGAGTCTCAAAGTGGGTGCCGCAGGCATGGGGTGGTGCAAAGTGGTATATATAATAGAGATAGCCAATAGTACACCAAGAAAATTCCGATTCTTCAAAGCAAAATAGTTCGGAAGCAAAAAAGTTTGGGAACTCTTGATGTAACCCCAATGTATAATATTGGAAAACTTTCAAAAATTCACATTTTAAACTTCTCAAGAAACAAGAAAACAATTGTTCTGCAACTTTTGTTACCTAAAAGGTTGGTTTCAGCTGGTATTTTTCGATAAAAATTGAATCGACCATGCATTTAAAAAAATATCAACTCTGTTTCATGTTTTGGCTCATAACGCAGAGTTTTCCATCAAACCATATAAACTTCAGAAAACTAGACGGCATGCAAAACAGAGTTGGGTTTTGGACTGTCCAAAACTGTTTTAGGACAGGATAGGTGGTTTTTACAGTTCAAAACTGTCCCAAAGTGTCTTAAACGCCTAAAAGTATACTAAAGCTAAGGGTCATAATGTAATCAATTCATATTACAGTAATATTCGTAATGCATAAATACAAACATTAAAAAGTTTTAACTAATGAGCATTTGATAATATATTTCTCGGAAATGCTCATTGAAAAATATTTTACTTTAAAAAAATTGTCTATAACTCTATTACATAAAAAATTCTTAAGTAACAGTTGGTAGAGTTATGAAAAGAAATTCACAGCACTACCAAGACATCAAATTTCAGTTCCATTTTTAACTCAAAGGAATGTCAATAAATGTGTAATATTTAGGTGGAAAAAAAAAGTTTAATTTTTGAATGATTTTGCATGTAAGTTTTACATGATGTTTTAACAAAAATTATTTTTTCAATCATAAATTAAAGAACAATAAAATAATTGGTGATTAGATATATACACCTTATATTTTAAAACTAGCACAATTTCTTTTTTTTAAATTCGTATTTTTAATTCAACACATTCTGTAACTACATTGAAGAAAAGCTAAAGCAGCTTTGATAATTTTTAGAAACAAATTATTTGCATTTTCCTGAAGTAGTTTGGTGGTAATTTAGTTTTAAATCATAAAATGGCACCTTAGTCAAGAGAAGAAAATTTTCACAATGCTGTAAAATACTCTCAAATACATATTTTTTCCTTCAGTTCAAAAATTGTCATTTGTTGCATTTTAAGTTAATTATTGCACTATATTTTGAACACTTTCTTTTGCACACATGTATAAATGTCGAAAAATTCGGTTACTATATGAAAAAAACCCAAAAAATTCATGTGTACAAATTGAAATTTTTAAGGAAGAATTCAACTTCTGGTAACTAGATTTGAATCAGCTGTATAAATAAGTGCAGGGGTAAGAGTGGTGATTTCAAAAATTTTAGGACAATTTTGATAAATTTTTTAGGACATTTTTAAGACAACAAAAATTACGTTTTTTAAAAACTTTAATGTCATTTATAAGCTTGATTTTTGTAGTGGATGATAAAATACAAATACAAATACAAAAGTGACGACTAGCAACAGGCTCTGGGCCCAGCTAGACTGGTCCTAGTCAATTTACAATCCCCAGTGAAGATCAATGGCCCTCTTAAAACTATCTACTTCCTTGCTCATTACCACCTCTTCTGGTAAACTGTTTCAAGGTTCCACTACCCTGCTAAAATAATAATTTTTTCTAACATCCATGCTAGCCTGAGATTTAAATAGCTTAAAACAATGACCCCTTGTCCTGTTTTCAGTGCTAAACTTCAGCCCCGTAACATCTTTCATTTTAATAAATTTAAACAACTGAATCATGTCCCCTCAGTCTCTTCTTTGCTCAAGACTGTACATTTTTAGCCTTCTAAGCCTGGAATCATAGTCTAAGTGAGAAAGCCCATTTATTAGCCTTGTAGCCCGCCTCTGAACCCTTTCCAATACGTTAATGTCTTTCTTAAGATAAGGAGACCAAAACTGAACAGCATACTCCAAATGAGGTCTTACCAAACTTCTATATAAGGGCAAAAGAACTTCTTTAGATTTGTTTGAAATAGATCTATTGATAAACCCAAGCATCTTATTGGCCTTGTTACTAGCAATGCTGCACTGTTGGCTAAACTTTAAATCCTGACTTATTAAGACCCCCCAGATCAGTAACTTTGTCTGCCTGACTAATGACTGAACCTTGCAAATAATAACTTGTACACTTATTTCCATGCCCTAAATGTAGCACTTGACATTGTCCCAACATTAACAGCCATACCCCATTTATCAGCCCACTCCGTAATATGATCTAGATCCACTTGCAGCTGTTTTGCTTGTTCTCTAATTCAATCTTAAAAACTACAATAAAATGCATTCAATCTTTTATTCTTCAACACAGTGACCCATTATGAAGTAGAAGTATGTACCACATACCAGTAGAATAAATGTATGTCCAATTGTTCTTTTACTTGCTTTGTTGTGGTTTCATCAAAGCGAATTACAAAGACTGATGAAAAAATATCCTTAATAAGGAGTGATTTAAAGTAAGGTGCAAGTTCAAAATATATTATGTACTTAACTTTTATCAGATAAAGTGATACATTTTGCAATCTTGGAATCATCAAAAATATCCCTGTAAATTACAGAAAAATCATTTAAAGATGCAAATGAATAATTTTTTTACAGCAGCTAAGACTAAGAAAGACTCCCGCTTCCAAAATTTTATCTTAGAGTGAATTTGGAACAAAAGCTTTGTATTGCTTCATCATAATAAATTCGTTTTCAGTAGACGATGAAGAACAAGGAATAAAAAATACACATTGATTTTTCAAGCTACTTGTCAACTTCTTATGTCTCACCACATCAGCATGAGACAATACCTGTGAAAATCTTTGATTATCAATATTGGAAAGTTAATGTACAAACAGAACAAAATGCTTTAAAATCCTTTTCTGCACGGCACCTTGTGCTGATCTTGCATCCATTTTTGTCTGCTTTTTCCAATTACAAAAAAGAGAATTTCGTTTACCGTGGCAATGTAATAAAACAAATTACTATTTACATTTTTAAAGCAAAAAGTTAGTGACTAAATTTGAAAATTATATGTGCAAGAAGACGATACATATTCTCGAAAATACGTATTTTTGGGAATAAGCGCCACGGCGCATAAAAGAATAAAAGGAAAAAAATTGCTGAGTAAGCCTTATCACATCAAAGCCAAGGGGTCAGGGAGAGGAGCATTCTAAGCAAAAATACTAGTAAGGGAGGGGGATGGATGTCCAGTTTTGTAAAGGGAATTTACCACTCCCCTCACAAAAGTGGGGTGATCGGGGTAGTCGAGCAACCTAGTCGATCGTGCCTTGGCTGATCTTTTTAACGGAACTTTTTAATAGATTTGCTTTTAAAATGGCTCCTAAGCAATCGAAAAGTTATACTGCAGCCTTTAAGTTTAAGGTAATAAAGGCAGAAGCAATTGGAAATCGATTTGCTGTCAGAGAGTTTGGCATTGATGAGAGATGTGTTTTCCATTGGAAATAGATAAATTAACCATCAAAAGTGATGGCCAATCGAGGGATGCCGAAGACAAAATGTGCAATGTGGGGATTTTTAAAAATATTTCATTATTGTTAATTAAAAATACTAACGAGAAATAAAAAATATTTTTTATTTACATTTAATCCAGCTTTCTTTACTACTGATTGTGCTTTTAATTTGTTTAATGTTGGGTGCGGCGCTTACACCAGGTGCAGCGCATACAAATTTTTTTTCTTTAAGAATATATCACGATGCGGTGCTTATTCTTGAAAATACAG
Source organism: Uloborus diversus (assembly GCF_026930045.1). Lineage (NCBI taxonomy): Eukaryota > Metazoa > Arthropoda > Arachnida > Araneae > Uloboridae > Uloborus > Uloborus diversus. Next base: position 95,428,529 of record NC_072739.1, on the reverse strand, counting down.
TACTCTCTTGCACTTTGGCTAGCTTCACAGTATGCATAACAGCTGCATTTTCAAGACCAATCTGGTATGTTTTTACTTTGAATACTAATTATAATTTAAAACCTTGGAATTAAGATAAAACAATGAAAAACTTTGTCTGCAAGGCAAAATAGAGTACTTTTTTAATTGAAAAAAAAAACCTAGTGTTTACTTATGAAAAGCTGCATATTTTATAATAGATTGGCATTATAAAGGCATTCTACTGTCTAGTATATTTTTACTATCTTTCGGTTGACTAAATGAAAAAAGCTCCCTATCTCTTACAAAGAGAATGCTGTAAATATTGTCTAAGTGTATTCCTTACCTTCAATGTTTCCCAAGAATCACAAGAATAGACTCCTATATGATCTTCAAAATTCACTCTATGTGCAACAGCCAGATACTTTTTGCATGAAGAAAATGAAGCAGCATTTTCAATAGTCTTAAGGTTATCAATTTCAGCAACAAGTGAAGAAGCTAGAGAAAATATTGTAAGTTTAATCTGAAAGTTGAAAAAATAATAATTAATATTTTTAAAAAATGAAGCGAAAACTATCAGTTATAAAAAATAATTATTATAGATATATAATAAGAAACAAAAAAGAAAAGAAAGATAACTTCATTTGTAAAACACTCTTTTATACAATGGAGTCGTTTCCAATATTTTAAAAAGAATTTTTTCTGAAAGAACATGCTTAAAAACATATGCTCTGACCATTTTTAAATAATTTGTTTAATATTTTTAAAAAATTACTTAAATCGGTATCTTTCATTGTTTACATTTCTTGCCAATGACATCACAAATAATGAAATGCCATTCTGTGTAGCGATTCACAGAACAAAATATTTAATTTGCATCTTTACTCACATCCATTGGCAACGATATGGTTGATAGCAAGTGTAGAGTGCAATTTTAATTCCCTTCTTGATTATCATAACATGAAAACGTGGTACAAAGATGCACCAAAAAGCATCATTTGTGACGTCATCAAGACCATGCCTTGTTTGAAAAATCGGACAGTTTAAAAAATTAATTAAAAAATAACTGTTGGGGAAATGAAAGAAGTTTTTGGGTTCATGTTTCTTTTTTTTTTTTGCTTATTCTATCAATTTCAGTGACTAAAAGTACTACTTTTGACTGAAGGAAACAACCCCATTACACAAATGAGACAAGTTACTTTTGATTTCGAGCAAAATCTTGCCATTTCAAGTACGGTGCAGCTGCCTCTCTGAAAAAGCATTTACTTTTGAATTAAACCAATACACCTTCAAATGCTCAAGCTGTTATGTGTGTGTTCTTTCTAAAAAGAAATATTTAGTTACTTTATAAGTAGAGTTGGCATAACGTCTAATTTAGCCGAAGCGGCGAATGCCAAAGCTTTGGCCAAATAATGGCCAAAGTTCCGGCCAGAGCTTTGGCTGCTCTGTATGTCGAGTTCTAGCATTAAATGCATAAAACATCATGTAATTCTCCATATAGTCACTTTACTACTAGTTTTTTCAACACTTACAGCTTACTTTGTTTTTTGTTTTTTTAATTAATATGTATCTCCAGTTGAGATTTTATTTTGCTTTGCACTGGTAGTGAACAGCACATGCTTGTAATTTTTCATTCTATGTAATATAAAGCTTTATTTGGAATATTTAAGACATGCTCTACAATTAAGTTAATGTTCATAATAACCAGCTGATATGATTAAATATCAAATCATAGAACTATACAATAATAAAATACCTACTATTTAGATTATGTGTTAATATTAATCTCAATATCTATGTTTTTGTTTTTGATGACTTCGTAAAAGTAATATCATGCATTTTTTCTTACTAGTCTATCTTTCAGTATTTATTTTTAGAGAAAGATTTAACAATGCCACAAGTTAAAATATGTTGATCAAGTAATGCATCTATTTAAAAAAACCTAAATATTTTACCTATAACTGTTAAATAAAATATAGTTTTTAAAACAATTTACTTAAGGATGCCCATTAGTCGCACATCCGTCCTTAAATAATATCACTATTGTTATAAGTTTCAAAGCTGGAAATATTTGGAGAATGTTTTCTGCAGTACATTTGTTCTTCATTTTAAAGTTTTTTAATAAAATTATAAACTAAATATAACACAATGTAACTTTCAATAGAATACATTGCTAATAAACATATTATTGTCAGTGGCGGCTCGTGGGAGGAGCCAGAGGGGGTCCGGGCCCCCTCACTTTCCTTAGAAGACAATAATTTATAACTTTTTATTTATTTTCCCTCTTTTTTGTGCATACATGCTTGAAATTAAAAAAAAAAGGATTGTATGATAAACACTAAGTTTATCCTAAGCACAATGTTATTTAATTATATGTATCTCATCATTTACAAACTAAAGCTATTTAATTGTAAACTTACTATGCATGTTAGCATGTTCGCGTGGTAATATCCTTTTCGCTTTGACAAGCGATTCTTCCCGCATACTTCAACTTCAAATGAAAACGTAAACAATGAGTGAATCTGCTTTTCGCTTCCCGGCGAATTGAAGGTCAGATGACGTCACTCGTTCTCAGACATTCTAGAAGCTTTTTGCACACGTCTTTTCCGCACGTGTCGAACTTGAGATGACGCATTATGCTAATTGGGAAAGCAGTATTTATACGCTCGTGTGATATGACTCTTTTTCTTTTTCACTTCTCGCATCTACGATAGATGCTTTAGTTTGCCAACTTGCAGGTTGCAGTTGGGGGTTTTCGGCTCTTGGCTTTTCAACCATCGAGATAGCCATTCACAGTTTTTAGAATGGATTAATAGGAAGTTAGTTTTCTGATCGGTAGTTAGATGTGATCTAATAGATACTACTAGAACTCGCCGAACTTAGTGTTCGTGATGCATTATTGAAATGTTAGTATTAGAGATCTATGAATAGAGATCATGAAAACCTCTTCAATGGAATATTTGGTAATACTTAATAGAATTAGTAAATAGATATAATAGGTTTACAAAGTTCATGATTATACTTTAATTTTGCGTATGGCTTTGAGTTATTGATTCTTCAAGTTACTTTATTATTTTCTCATTTTATCTTTTACAATTGTTAATTGTTTAATAAATAGTTGATATTTTTAAAGAATGACTTTTCGTCACTTAATATAAGATTCTTCATGCAGCAGAAGATAAATTTCTATTTAATAGTTTGACTACTCCAATCGCGTATTACACTTTGCTAATTTAATAGCTTTGAATTATCATTATTCTTTGCAAAACTTGGGCTATTCTCTTTATTGCTTTATGCTGGAGAATTATAGCCCATCAATGGTTATGGTAGCCCAGATTATAGAGTTGGTCGAATACGAGATGAAATATAATGCTGTTGTCTGAAGTCAGATTATCGGAAATTTAATTCCTTTTTCAAGTGTCAAGATTTAAAAGAAGATTAGGAAGAATTTTTTGCAAGATAATTGAACTTTTTGTACAGGTTTATTCAAGATTTGATGAATTTTTCCAAATTTGAACTTTTTTTCAAGAGATTACCTTTCTTCAAGATTTTTATGATAGTTAGTGACGGGGGGGACCGTTCACTAATTTACAAAATGAATCGATGGATCCAAGAGTCGACATCTTTGACTATTTTAGTTAAAATTTAAGAAAAATTTGAAATTTTTTTTTGAAAATGGCAGGTCCTACTTACACCATAGAAAAATTGAATAGCAACAACTACACCGAATGGGCGGTAAATGTCAAATTCCTACTTATGGAAAAAGATTGCTGGGACATTGTCAATGGTTCCGAAGAACTTCCCGTAATTTCAAAAGACTCTGACGTCACTAAGCGAGATATCAAAGATTTTCTCTACCGCAAGAGACTTGCCCTATCGCTAATTTTTCTTAACATCGAACAAGAATTTAAAAAGATAATTGAAAATATAGAAGAACCTACCTTATCTTGGCGAAAGCTCAAAGATCACTTCTTCCCGGAAAACCGCTGCATTCAGATGCAACTGTACGCAGAGTTAAATAATTGCAAAATAGAATCGGGAGAAAAATTAAACCTATACGCAGCCCGCTTAAGACGCATTTACGAGAAGATAAAAATTGTACACAAAGATTTCCCTGAAGATTTTCTAATTTTTCAATTGTTATAAAATTTACCTATAGAATTTGACCATATAATACAATCGATATTAATCAGACCAGATGCTACTTTTAAATTTGAAGAAATTATAGTTGATCTAATAGTAGAAGAAGGACGTCTAGCACTTCGTGAAAATTTAAATACTAAATCAGAAGTTGCTCATGTTGAAACCAGGAAAAAGTTGTGTTACTATTGTAAGCAGCCTGGACACTTCAAAAGAGATTGTCCACGACTATATCGGAATTCTTCAGCCCAGAACAGGAAAAGTCAAGGATCCCACGACAGAACCAATAGAAGAGGACGGAGCCCATATAGGAGGAAACAACATTTTTCAAGGGAGAGGAATCGTTCACCTTCAAGCACCCGATGTGAGTACAAGAACTTTTTTATTTGTGAAGCTAATTTAAACCATGTAGAGGAAAAGCCCTCTGTATGGCTTTTTGATACTGCTGCCAGTGATCATTTTTCTGGAAACAGAGACTGGTTTAGAACTTTTACACCTTTAAAAAATAGTAAAATGGCTGTTGCCATCAAAAATCAGACCTTCCCGATTGAAGGGAAAGGAGATATTAAAGTAAGATTTGGAAAAAGGTCTGTAGTTCTAAAAGATGTTCTGTATTCCCCGCAATTAAGGCGGAATTTGTTATCTGGTACAAAATTCGACAAAGGAGGAGCTAAATTTAAAGGGGGGAATGGTTTTGTGGAAGTTTCTGACAAAGAAGGTCTAATTTTAAAAGCAAAACTTAAGAATGGTGTATATATTGTAAATTCTAAAATGTCAAATCAAATTCCTTTAAATTCTAGTCATTTTAATTCTGAATCTAGTCATGTTGAAGATTTAGAAACTTGGCATAAGCGCTTGGCGCATGTCAATATTGATAGTATTAAGAAAACTAGTAAATTGCAGGGAGCAAGGGGTTTACCAAAGTTTAAAAATTCTAAAATTCAGTGTGACGACTGTAAAATTGGTAAATTTAAAAGAGTCAGTTTCAAGCCGTTGACTGAAAAACGTAGTAAATACCCATTAGAGCTTTTACATGCTGATGTATGGGGCCCTTGCAATGTACCTGGTAAAAATGGTGAAAAATTTTACTTATCTATCATTGATGACTTTTCTCGACGCGCATCTTTGTATCCCATTAAATCAAAGGGTCAGGTCGCAGAAATTTTCAAAAAGCATACTACTAGAGCTGAAAGATTTTTAGATAAGAAAGTAAAAGCTATTAGGACAGATAATGGTAAGGAATTTGTTAATCATAATTTGGATAATTTTTGTGAAAAGCTTGGTATTAAACATGAACTTACTAATTATTACACGCCAGAACAAAATGGTTCCGCGGAGAATTATAACAGAATTGTCGCTGATTGTACCCGTGTCTTGTTAATAGAGAGTGGTTTGCCAAAAGAATTCTGGCCAGATGCAATGTTGTATTTTGCATACACTTGGAACAGGGTATGTCACTCCAATCAGGACAAAACTCCATTTGAACTATATGGCGGTAATAAACCATCTGTAAAACATCTTAAGCCTTTCGGCACAATTTCATTCGTGGGTACTCCACGACAACGTAGAAACAAATTGGATGCTAAAGCCCAAAAAGGCATTATGATTGGGTATGCGTTTAGTACCAAAGGTTATCGTATCTGGATACCTGATACTAACGCGGTAATTGAATCCATTAATGTTTCTTTTAAAGAAGGTCATTTTTACAAAGACCATTTTCATTCTAAGTTGGATAATAATACTTTATCATGGCCTCTAACCTCTCGTCCAATCGATAGTGATACGGATGTAGAAACTGAGGAGGAGCAGAGTCAATCTGACGTTGACGTGCCAGAAATCTCTAACAGAGAATCTAACATTCATAGTGATTCAGATTCAAATAGTGATTCAGATACTGAGGGGGATACGTCAGACGATGACAAGTCCAGGATCATGAGGAATCCAACATGGGTCAGAAAAATTGTTCCAAGACCCGATGTGTCAAGAAATGACATATATTATTTTGAAAAGGGTCAATCTAAAAGGTTAAGATCTGTTCATGATGTAAGAAAATATTGTGATAAATTAAATCTTGTTTTTGAACCATCCTTATTTAATTTTCAAGGGAAAGATACCTTTCAGGGGGAAATTGCAGACCATAATTCTAGTTCAAGTATAACAGAATCTTGACTAGAAAATGATATTAAAATTCCACGCACTTATAAACAGACTCTTAAGTCAACAGAGCGGGAAAAATGGCATGATGCAATGAAGTCTGAGATCCAATGTATGCATGATAGAAATGTTTGGACTTTGGCCAAATTACCAGCAAATACCACTCCAGTTGGTAGTCGCTGGGTTTATTCACTTAAGAAAAACGAACAGGGGGATATTATAAGATTCAAAACACGGCTTTGTGCTCAGGGTTTTGCTCAAATTAAAGGATTAAATTTTGAAGATACCTTTTCCCCAGTAGTTCAATTTGGTATAATTCGGTTTTTCTTTACATTATTAGTAGTATGTTTAAAATGGTCAAATGTTCAATGTAATGTAAAAAATGCCTATCTGTATGCCCCAATTGACGAACAAATATATATGTGTCAACCCCCAGGTTTTGTTGAAAAAGGAAAGGAAAATTTATATTGCAAATTAAATAAGGCAATTTATGGATTACATCAAAGTGGACGTCTGTGGTACAATGAAATTTTCAATGTTTTGTCAAAATTAGGATTTAACAAATTTTCATGTTGCAATTGTGTATTTTATAATTCTAGTGTAATTTTGCTATTATATGTTGATGACATCGTTATTTTTGGTAAAAAGGACTGTGATATTAAAAATTGTTTAAAATTATTAAGTAAACATTTTGACTTAAAAGTATTGGGTAAGACGAGAAAACTACTAGGTGTAGAATTTGAAGAAGGCGAAAATGGCTTTCACCTACATCAAACTAATTATATTGAAGAAGTATGTAAAAGATTTAGTAAATATAATTTTTCTATCTCGTCATTACCAATTAGTAAAGGTTGTGTCTACTCAACTAAAGATTGTCCGAAAAATGACGATGAAATCAAAGAAATGAGTAAATTACCATATAGAAATCTATTAGGATGCTTAAGTTTTATTGCAAATCGAACTAGACCGGATATATCTTATGCAATTAACATTTTCAGTCAATTTCAAAGTAATCCCGGTATTACCCATTGGAACGGATTATTAAGATTACTTGGTTATGTTTCTAATACAAAGAATTTAAAATTGAAATTAAATTGTAACAAAATCCAAATCATTGCTTATACTGATGCAGATTTCGCTTCAAATAGAGATGACCGAACATCTGTCGGAGGTCAACTTATCTTGCTTGATAATTCGCCCATAGAATGGCGCACTTTTAAAGAAAAATGTGTAAGTCTTTCAACTATGGAGGCAGAATTTGTCGCAATGACTGAAACTGTCAAAGAATTGATATGGTTTGATAGGATTTTGAATGAATGTATTGAAACTAAAACTGTAAAATCTAAAGTAAAATCCTCGCTATTTGTTGATAATCAAGCTGCTATTCAATTTGTAAAATCATCAGTTGAAAATCACAGAAGTAAACACATCGATGTTAAATTGTTTTTCATTAGAGATTTAATATATAAAGATGTTTTTAACATTAAATATGTCAGAAGTAAAGATAATTTATCGGACATATTTACAAAACCAATGACTCGCATTGAATTGTCTAAATTTATTGAAATTTTTTTTTACAAATCATAAATGTATAACTTAACGCATTGTTTTCACGTATTTAAGAAGTCAAAACATAAATTTTTTTTCTTTCAATGTGTTTATACAACTCAAAATTTATAAGTGCTTATACATCTTGTGCTGATTTGAGCAGTTACTTGTTGTATGTTGTAACTATTTTCAGATTGAGTGTGTATCTATGGAAGGACTGTATTTTCTTAGGACATTTCACAGGACTGTCTACCCAATTTTTCAATCAATGATGAATGATGAAGAAAATTTTTTCTACAATTCTTGTGAAAATTTGAAGTTCGATGGGTTACTGTATTTATTCCCAATGAAAAATACTTTTCGTGTTTCTAATTTCTACTAACATTGTTGTAAAAGAATTTATATGTAAAACTTGAAGCCATATGAATTTATTTTTAATTTATTGAATTTATATTTAATTTGTAAGATAATGAGATGGGGGGGACATTGATAAACACCAAGTTTATCCTAAGCACAATGTTATTATTTAATTATATGTATCTCATCATTTACAAACTAAAGCTATTTAATTGTAAACTTACTATGCATGATAGCATGTTCGCGTTGTAATATCCTTTTTGCTTTGACAAGCGATTCTTCCCGCGTACTTCAACTTCAAATGAAAACGTAAACAATGAGTGAATCTGCTTTTCGCTTCCCGGCGAATTGAAGGTCAGATGACGTCACTCGTTCTCAGACATTCTAGAAGCTTTTTGCACACGTCTTTTCCGCACGTGTCGAACTTGAGATGACGCATTATGCTAATTGGGAAAGCAGTATTTATACGCTCGTGTGATATGACTCTTTTTCTTTTTCACTTCTCGCATCTACGATAGATGCTTTAGTTTGCCAACTTGCAGGTTGCAGTTGGGGGTTTTCGGCTCTTGGCTTTTCAACCATCGAGATAGCCATTCACAGTTTTTAGAATGGATTAATAGGAAGTTAGTTTTCTGATCGGTAGTTAGATGTGATCTAATAGATACTACTAGAACTCGCCGAACTTAGTGTTCGTGATGCATTATTGAAATGTTAGTATTAGAGATCTATGAATAGAGATCATGAAAACCTCTTCAATGGAATATTTGGTAATACTTAATAGAATTAGTAAATAGATATAATAGGTCTACAAAGTTCATGATTATACTTTAATTTTGCGTATGGCTTTGAGTTATTGATTCTTCAAGTTACTTTATTATTTTCTCATTTTATCTTTTACAATTGTTAATTGTTTAATAAATAGTTGATATTTTTAAAGAATGACTTTTCGTCACTTAATATAAGATTCTTCATGCAGCAGAAGATAAATTTCTATTTAATAGTTTGACTACTCCAATCGCGTATTACACTTTGCTAATTTAATAGCTTTGAATTATCATTATTCTTTGCAAAACTTGGGCTATTCTCTTTATTGCTTTATGCTGGAGAATTATAGCCCATCATTGTACCGTATTATCCTGCGCATAATCCGCAGATTATCTGATAAAAAGTAAAATTAATGAGGTGCCGATTATACGTTGTCGCAGGTTATCTGCGCGTGTATTTTTTCCCCTCAACACCAACGCATTGAACTTCAATATTTACAGCAGGATTCGCAGAGACCGTTACTTTACCTGTATACTGTTTATTTTACATAGCTTGAATGTTCTTAAGCGATTCAGGCTATGTAAAATAAACAAAAGTAAAATAAACAATAGTAAAGGAAGAAGCCTTCATTTGCGCAAGATTAGACCGTTTGCTCCTTTTTTGACTCTTTGAAGCTTACTATAACCGCCACTGTTAATTGTTGAATGAATTCTGGCTCCAAGGGTTCAATAGACACAAATTTTAAAATTAAATATACATTTCTGTTATGATTTATCATAAGGTACAATTTTCAATTGAAAAGACAATCTCTTATATATTAATAATTGTAAAAGAAAATTCGGAACAAATTGTTTCAGGCCAAAGTGACCAAATCACTGCTCAGGATTCAGCATGACCAAAGCTTCATTCCATCTCTGTTTATATAAGCATATAAGTCTACTTTCAGAGAAACAACAGGAATGTTTTAGCAAGATATCCATCTATTTCTATCATATTTAATTTGGAAATTAGCTTTTTGAAAGAAGAATAAAATCTATTTCAGAATAATAACAATAGTAAACCACTATAAAGCCATTTCCATGGCAATCATCATCCATTATACATTGCAGAATGAGCTTTTCTCATGAATGACAGAGTTTTCAAATTCATTTTAAAATCTTTATCTCAAAGAACACCATTTAAGAAAAGCATATTCTGTTAGGAAAAAATCTATTCTTTCCAATGGTACTGAGGAAAAGGAGGTAAAATCTGACAAACTTGGACTACAGCACATTGAAAACAGACTATTATGTGAAGGAATTTAATAGACACTTTAGATGACAGTATTTTTTACAAAATTAATATTTATAATCTGCAATTAAAACTCGTTAAGGAATAAACATTTTTACATTAGAATTATGGAGTATGAGCTTTTGAAATGTTTGTGTTCAAAGTTTATGACTATTAAAATCTGGGAAGAAAATTCCCCACCTCACTTTGTTAAGAGTTTACATGCGTGCTACACAAAAACTAATGAACTCAAACTCTAACATATTAACAACTAAAAGCACTTTAAGCTATTAAAACGTATTCATTCATTATTCAGAATGATAAATTTTTCTGCAACCTTAGTCCAAACACAGCTATTCGTTTCAAAAAGCTGATGTACCATTTTGTAGCGCCCCCCCCCCCCCAAGCTTCTATGAGGAATCCTTGATCCTTAGGATTTGGAACTTGGAAAAGCTGAAAACCTGCATAAATTACTTTAAAAATTTTGTCTAAACTTCTATAAAATTTCATCCAAATCGGAGATGGTAGAGTAGGGACAATTTGAAAAATGTGGTTAGTTCACATGGAATTACTCATATAACAATAAACGCATATAATAAAGATAGTTCTATTTTTATTATATGTGTGTGTGTTATTTGTTCTAAAAAACAACACACTAACACACAAAAAAATATGAAAAAACCTTACACTAAATTCACTAATCAGAAGAATGTGAAAGCTATCTGGAGCCCAGTACACCTTGTCAGCAGACAAGCTCTCTTCATTCAGTTTACATATCCAGTATGGATTCTTTAGATTAAATATCTGGTAGGAAACAAAATTACAATACAAAATTATGAATTATCTCTACTTAAAAAGAAGAGGAAAAAAAAAGAACTAATCAAATGATGGTGTAATAAACAGATTATAGTACCTGTATTGATTCTTTCAGAGCTCCACAACAAATTAATTCAGAGTTTGCAGACCACTAAATATAATGAAAGCAAAATTTTAAAAGTTCAAAATTTTGATTATTTTCAACAAATTATGCATACTGCCCGCCCCCCTGATGTTCTTCAAGTATTAAAACTTTCATTAGCAGAGGTGGCGATTGGGACTGAAAAAGGAGGGGGGGAGGCAAAAAAAAAATGACTATTAAAAGCCATAGGTCTTTCAGTGGCAGCAAAAAAAGAAAAAAAAAAGGACAAAATTTTGCTAGGGCTGATTTTGACTTAACTCATGTTTTTCTTAAGAGTTTGATGAGTTATGCATACAATAACTTTCCTCGAAGAAACACTTGGACATGAATTAGAATTACATTATTTACCCCAAAGTATTTTGAGATGTCATAAACATTTGGTAATATAATTTCATTAAACAAGTATGGATTGTTTAAGTAAAACAATTGACTTACAAATATCTAAACCAGGGGTTCTCAAACAGAGTGCCGTGGCACCCAGGGGTGCCGGGAAGGGTCCATGGTATAAATATATATGTTGGGTGGGTTTGCCAAATAAGATTAAATTGACCAACAAGGCCATCCCCCCTTTTTGATGTAGCATAGTGAAAATTCGCTAGATCGTGACTTCATTGTCATCAGAAACCCTAACTGATGATAAAGTGTTATCAACAAGCGGTATTTAGTAACCATACAAAAGTGTAGCAAAAGTTATTGCAGAAGATTGAAATAAAAACCTGATCTTATTTTGCCGCTAGTTTTGCTTCTACATGATTCACAGTGGATTGCTAATGTAAGAAAGCTCTTAATGGTTCTTGTAGCTTTTGAAGACCTCACAAAGATAAAAGTCACTGTATCTCGTTATCCCCCCTCCCCCTGTGATTTGATAACCTGGAAAAGTAGAGTGTTGATTGTTAAGGTTCTGGTTATCAGTTGTCCTAAATACGACTATTGATATTTCTCCTTTCCATGGAAGTAAGCATGGAAATTCGTAGCAATGTTCTTGATGTTATCAAATGTGGTTTTTAAAATGGATTAAAATTTAAGACTTTTTCAGCTCGTTCTAGTTTTAAAGTACATTTTGGCATTTTTGCTTTAATTCTGGGTGAAGTAATCTTTGCCTCGAGTTCTTCTTATTAAGGCCTACTTTCCTAATAAGGCCAAATAGCTTGACTTTGCTAAAACTGCAGAAAAATAAAACTGAACCTTAAATTTTCATTTTTTTTTTTTTTCTGTGAGTCATCTGATGAATATGCACAAGTTGGAGCAATTGAATCATAAAGGAGCGAGATAGATTTTGAACCATAGAGTAATCTCATTTGGCACACTTATGCACTTTTTAAAAAAGACAGAGATGGACTGGGATGCCGTGAGAAAATTCTTATATTTCAAAGGGTGCCCTGAGTCAGAAAAGTTTGAGAACCCCTGATCTAAACAATGAATACATAAACTAAAAGTTACTGCTTGTGTTAAATGATGTTTCATTAACAGATGTACTTAAGTAAAAACAAATAATTATGTTCTGAAAATTTTAATATTGCTGCTTTTTTTTTTTAAATTAGTTTTTGCTCCTATATTAGAAAATAAATAATAGAACATAAATAATAGAATAGAAGAATAGAAAATAAATAATAGAAAATAAATAATAGAATATAAATAATAGAATAATTAGAAAATAAAAACCTTAAAGAGTGAATAAATCTTAAATAGTGGAGGCAATAGCCCCCCTCCACTCCCTCTTTAATCCATAATACAAGAGCAGCTTCTTTTTTCATAATGTTTGCTTTTTGCTAAGACATTATACTATAAGTTTCAAATATTGAAACTAAGTTCTGAACTTTGGCATTTGAACGTATTTCCTTTTCTTAACATTTACTTATATACAATGCTGGTAAAAAAAATTGCATCACCCTCGCATTTTCACAACAATGGGATAGGTAAGAAGTTTTGGTCGACCGATTAACGATGAATGTATGTGAAATTCTGAAAAACTTATGAAATAAACATTTAACAGTAGGAATCCAATAACTGTTTACTTTATTTATGGAAATACATGGCCAAAACTGTAACAAATACAATGTGAAGTGTATCAACGCTGTCAAGTGGACAACTAAAAGTAAGTAGAGGTTTTAATTCTAAAACATTCTTTCTGTTCAAAAATAAACAAAAGTAACATGGAAATGTCTGAACATCATAAAATATAACCTAATATTTTGTTGGTTCGCCTGTAGCTTTAATGACAGCTTGACAACAATGGGGCATTGAACGGATGAGTGATTGAATGTATTTTTTACTAAGTTCATGGTGCCAGACACGAATTATTGATTCCCTTTTTTTTTGTAAGTGATGTTGGCTAGGACTCGACCGATGCATCGGCGCCGATGGTTCAACAATTTAGCTATCGGCATCGGCGGCCGATGTTAACTTGCAGGTAACATCGGCCCATCGGCCTTAAAAAACATCGAAAAGCCGACGGAATTGGCCGATGTTTTTGAAAAAAAAAGAACCTTTGTTGTTTCACTTTTCAATACAAAGTAAATTGAGTTACCATTTTCATATAAAATCGTTTACTTAAATTTCAGTATGAATTTCTATTTTAGTCACCCCTGAAAGAGTTTTTAATACTGCATTCAGGAACCGAACAAGTTAATTGTTGCGTTGTTTCTTGCACCTGGATGTACGTATGTACCTCTCATAAGTCCTAACTCAAAAATGGTAAGCTGTAGAATGCTAAAGTTTCGCATGTGGGGTGTGCGTACGTTCCAGTTGTGCACTTCCCTTTTTGTTTAAGATCGGGTGTTCTAAAAAGCCTATTTACTTATTTTCTGTGGCTATTAATTACTTATTTTAATGCAAAACTAATTTAGCGTCTCAGACTGACGATCATTTGATGATATTTTGCCGCATTGGAGACCATGGAAACAAATATGAGATGGCGAAACCGGTTTTGTTTCATTTTGTTAGATTCCCGTTGAACCGACGGTAATTTTTAATTTTTCGATATTTGTAATACGAATCACAGTATTGCAGTTTTTTCTGTATCGCTTCGGCGGAGCTACAAGTTTGATGCCCGTCGAAATACATTCTGGGGCCCGATTTCTCTATCACAGAAATTGTAAAACATTTATCATAGGCATTTTTGTAATTCCTACGGTTCCCCTATGATTATGGGGTCTCTCGCGCAATTGCAACATTTGCTATATTTTAAATCCGCCACTGCACATCAAAACAAACTCGGGTGCAAGTATTAAAAGGGTTTTTCTGCTCAATGTTTATGATTATTTTGAACTCTATTTTTTACGACTATTTTTTGTATTTCCGAGAACACTTATGTGCCCCTCCTCCCACTCCCTCAATTTCTGAAACTAAACTCTAGTTGTACTTCTGAGTTGTTTAAAACTAACACCATTCATAAAATTAGAGATTTTTTTTTAAGCTCTATCTATTGTTTAGGAAGAATTTCGAGCATTAATGTAAGAAATTGATTAAAGACATTTTGAATGGTGACATAATTCGGCATTCAAAGGGACTTTTGAATTTTTTTTTCGGAAGTGCTGAAGTAGATCCAGAAACTCTTCCGAGGCGTTGGTGGTAGCCGTTCTGTACTATAAAAAGGGGGTCGAAGTTGGGGCCAAAGTTTAATCTTGTGAATTACTCCAAAATCAGAGGTTGACCCCCTTAACCCACCCTCGTCGTTTCAAGCATTGCTTAAATATTTAACGATAATGGTCAAGAAATGTCATTTTGCATATTTCTTATACTTGTTTCACCTATATTTCGTAATGAGCCATCTTTTTTGCATCATTAATAGCGATCGATGTTTTTTCTGTTGTAAGTAATTATTTTTCTGTATTTATGTAAAATCAATGAATAAGTTATTTTTGTTTTCATCATATTTTTAATAATATGTTGTAGAAAAGTTTCAAGGATTTTCTGTTATGCATTTTTTTTAATTTCAGAAAATTATTGTTAAATTGAAAAATTTAATTTGAACTTGTTTCTAGTGCTTCAAAAAAGATTAAACAATCAAATTGTTCAATATTACATGTGCAAACATCAGATCAAGTAGTATATGTATTCAGTGATTAACTTGGTGTAAATATTGAGTTTGTTTATTTTGGCTGCGTTTTAAGAACCTCGCACTTTTTATGGCTATTTCTTTTTTCCGTAAAATTTGTGTCACTGTTATAGCTTTTATGAAAAATGCAAACTTTTCTGTTCATAAACTTTAAATAAGTATAAAAATATTCCTATTAGGATTTAATATTGTAATTTATCTGTTACCTTTTTTGTTTAATTTGATGACTAAAAAATGTCTACGTGGACTCTTTCCACTTTAATTGCTTAATTTGTTGACGGTTTCATAGTTTTATTCTTATTTTTTTTTTGAATGATTAAACAACATAATTTAATGTTTTTTAAATATCTTTAGTGTACCTAAATCCATACATTATTACAATATTACTGAAATCTTAGTTATTTGTTCATCTAAAAAAGAAAACAAATCAATTGGTTATTAAACAGTCTCGTTGTTTTCCTTTCTTTTTTTTTTTTTTTTTGACTTTTTTTTTTTTTTTTTTTGTCTTCCAGCATACAGCAGTCAAAAACGGAGAAGCATAACTACACCCTGTACAGATTGTACGTAGTACGATCCAAAAGTTCGAGGGACAAGCTGTACTATCAAACCTTACCCAGAATAGTTCACATTACCGAAGCACATCCACCTTCAAAATGTCACCTTGAGGGACTATGTATTTCTGCCAGTGTTCATATAACTTTTAGAAACACTCCTGGAAGCTACTTTTTCGCTACCTTCTGTGATGCAGTTTTATCTTCTCCTGACGGAAGAAAGCGGCACCCATGCAAATGTTTTTTTTTTGCTGAGAACAGGTAAAAGTCACACGGAGCTAAGTCCGAAGAAACGTTATGTTATTTGTTTGTCATATCAGAGTATTCACCAATCGAACAGTGCATCCTCAACATGAAAGTTGACTTCTTTCCCACGATGAAGTTAAAGCAGGAGCGCAAGAGGCCTTACAGAAGGTTGCGACAAATGTGTTCCAGGAGTCCTTCTAAAAGCTATACGGACGTTGGCATAAGTGCATAGTCGTTCAAGGTGACTATTTTGTAGATATATGTACTTCGGTAATGTGAACTATTCAGGATAAGGTTTTATATAACTTGTCCTCGAAGTCTTAGATCATACTACGTGCGTATGAGTTTTCAACTTACTATTTCATAACGTTTTTGAGTGACGCAAGTTTTTGCACATAAAGACATCACAAAAGAATTTGTGATAATTAACTAAGGAGGTGTTCAAAATGAATATTTTGGTCATCTATATGTTCTTAGGTACACATGCATGTACACATGTGCCGAAAAAACTTGTGAAGTTTAAATTGGGTAATCGTAAAATAAAAATTTAGGTCGAAATCTGATTTTTTTTTTGTGATTACAATTTCTTATTCGGAGCAAGGAAGCAAAGTGAAAAGAATTAATGATCCTTTAAATCCCTGACAATCTTATCAATTTATTTCTGTTAGATTTTCTTTTTCTTTTTTTTTTTGCCATCGGCCTATGGCATCGGCCATCGGCCATTTGGAGGAAAACAATCGGCAATCGGCCATCGGCGATCTTTGAACAATCGGCCAACAATCTGCATCGGCCCATCGGCCAAAAAATGCCCTCGTTCGAGTCCTAATGTTGGTTTATGTTTCATCACTTCTACACTCATTCTATTCCAACAATTTTCGACTGGATTTAAATCAGGGCTGTTTTCGGGCCAAGGCAAACTGCTGACCCCATGCTCATTTTTCCATTTCTGAAACTGCATGTGAGTTTAGAGAAAAAAAATTACTTAACCCCATGTCAATTTATGCAAACACAAAACAAATACAAAAGTGACGACCAGTAACAGGCTCTGGGCCCAGCTAGACTGGTCCAAGTCAATTTACAATCCCCAGTGAAGATCAATGGACCTCTTAAAACTGTCGACTCCCTTGCTCATTACCACCTCTTCCGGTAAGCTGTTCCAAGGTTCCACTACCCTGCTAAAATAATAATTTTTCCTAATATCCATGTTAGCCTGAGATTTAAATAGCTTAAAACAATGACCCCTTGTCCTGTTTTCAGTGCTAAACTTCAGTCCCGCAACATCTTTCGTTTTAATAAATTTAAACAGCTGAATCATGTCCCCTCGGTCTCTTCTTTGCTCAAGACTGTACATTTTAAGCCTTCTAAGCCTGAAATCATAATCTAAGTGGGAAAGTTCACTAATTAGCCTCGTAGCCCGCCTTTGAACCCTTTCCAATACATTAATGTCTTTCTATAATAAGGAGACCAAAACTGAACAGCATACTCCAAATGGGGTCTTACCAAACTTCTATATAAGGGCAGAACTTCTTTACATTTGTTTGAAATAGATCTATTGATAAACCCAAGCATCTTATTGGCTTTGTTGCTAGCAATGCTGCACTGTTGGCTAAACTTTAAACCCTGACTTATTAAGACCCCCAGATCAGTAACTTTGTCTGCCTGACTAATGAGTGAACCCAGTGTTGCCAGATTGGGGGAAATTTCCCCCATTTTAGGGGAAATTTGGTGCTCTCTGGAGAAATGGGTTTTCAGGGGATTTCTTTGGGGAAAATTTTTTTTCTTGGGGAAAAAAGATCTTTTTTCGTATTTAAATTCGCGTCGAGAAGTAATGGGAACATTGTTTGTATCTAACAGCGTTGGGTTAGCTTTGCTCAACTTTATAGAATTCGAATTTCGCATTATGTGGAATATTATGCTATGGAATTTGCATTAATGTTCTGCGTGAGTAACTAGTAGATACGTGAAACAGGTAAAAAAAAGTGTAATGAAGAGTGTTCTGGGATAAATATATACAAAAATCATAGTTTAAATGTACATACAGAAGCAGAGTAGTAAATGCAAGTACAAAAAAATATTTGGTTATTTCTTATCTCTCGGTCAGGCGCTTGTATTTATGACTAGTGGCACTCGCACGGCTTTGCCCGTAGTAGGAAAATTAAAAGGTCTTTTGGTCCCCCTGTATATTAACAAATAATGCATGATGAATTTCTCGCTAATTGGCTTGCCCACGTTACAGTTCCACGTTATGATAATTTTGTAATTTACTCGTCCATCTTATGATAATTTTTCTCAGAAAAATGTTCTTAAAATTGGAATAGAAAAAGAACAAAATCAAATTTTCAAACAATTGCTTAAAGGTGCACACCCCCATGCTACAAACTAATTCTTTGCGAAATTTCATGAAAATCAGCCGAACGGTCTTGGCGCTATATGCACGTTAGAGATCCTGACAGACAGAAAGAGATCCGGACAGAGAGATATCCAGACAGAGAGACTTTCAGCTTTATTATTAGTAATGATAAAGAAAGATAAAGATCAAGAAGACAAAAAAAAAGCGAAAATGTGAAGAAAAAAAAGTTGGGGAATTTTATAAGAAAATTTGGCTATTTTGGGGAAAAAAAATTTCAAGAGACAAAAATATTAGAGGAAGTTGATTTATTTTATGAAAATATTAGTGGAAAAATAATTTTTGCATTTGGGGAATTTTGGTAGAAAACATCGCTTTTTGGGGAAAAGTTGGAAGGGAATTGGGGAAATCTGGATTTGACCATCAGGCAACACTGACTGAACCTTGCAAATAATAACTTGTACACTTATTTCCATGCCCTAAATGTAGCACTTAACATTTCCCAACATTAACAGCCATACCCCATTTATCAGCCCACTCCGTAATATGATCTAGATCCTCTTGCAGCTGATTTGCTTGTTCTTCATTTTCTACAGTCCCCATAACTTTGACATCATCAGCAAAACAATTCATGTTCCCAGAAATATTTTTGTGAATATCGTTCATAAAGACAATGAACAAAACAGGCCCTAACACTGATCCTTGAGGAACCCCGCTTAAGACCTCACTCCAATTAGAATAATTTCCCCTTACAACTACTCTTTGTTTCCTTCCGGTCAGCCAATTTTTTACCCAAATGAAAGTTTTCCCTCCTATTCCTATATCAGCTAATTTGCTAAGTAGAGCAACATGCGGTACCTTATCGAAAGCTTTTTGAAAATCAATGTAAACAACATCTACAGGCCTCTTATTTAAGTCTAATGGCAGGATGAAGGTTTTTAAATTGTTGCTTACCAATTTTGCTCTATGGCTCGGAGCAGAATCATCCTGGAAAATGACGTTTCGAACTGAAGTAAAGTGATCCCGGATAGTAGGAAGAAATTTCTCCTCCAAAACGCCTATATTCACCTGAGCATTTACTGTTCCTTGCACAAAGTGAAGCCCACCAACTCGTTAATCAGAAATACATCCCCAAATCATCTGGGATACAGGATGCTTGAAGGTGTGTTGAATGCAGTTGGGATGACATTTCTCTCCTTTGCAGTGTCCAACTGTGTGCTGTCCGTCAGACCCATGCAGATTGAATTTGGACTCGTCCGAAAACACAACTGATTTCTATTGATTGACAGTCCACCCTTGGTGAGCTTTTGCGCAGTTTAGATGCTGTTTCCTCATGTTTTTGGTCAATAATGGCTTCAATTGTGGTCAACATGCTGCCAACCCGCACCACAGACTCATTTTTGAACAGTAGACGTGATTGCATGAACACCCGATTTGTTTCCCATGCTATTCTAAGGTTTGTGGAAGATGATTGTCTGTTTCGAAGACTGAGTCGAATCAAATGCCTGTCCTGCACTGCATTGGATATTCGTGGACGACCACTGCCACTCTTTCATAATGTGCTTCTGGTGCTCTTTAGCTTATTCAATAGTCGAACAATAGTCGATTGCGAACAGTTTTTTTCTTTTTTGCTATGGAACATGATGGCAATCCTTCTTTGTCCAATGCAACAGCAACACTCTTCCTTTTATCCTTTGTGGTGTCAGTTGAATGTATTTCGAATACTGCAACTCATAAGTCCATATCGTAAATGAATGCATCAAACGTTCAACTGGTTTTTTTATACAGTTAGAAGGATGATGCAATCTTACGCAATAGCTTGCATCATGTACCTATGTCAATTCGTGTTATATGATGCAAGAACCGTTAAATATTTCATAATTACTTATAAATGCTAAAAATGTTTGGATTTTAGGGGTGATGCATTTTTTTTTACCACCACTGTATATGGAAGATTCATTCATACTCAATGGTGTTCTCATAGGGTATACTCCCATATACGCCGTATACTCGCAAACTTTTTTTAGACACATAACGTATACTCTCAAGCATCAAAAATTTTCATATTATGTATGTGATTGCATACACATATTATACATACACATTGCGTACTCACATTATGTATAAAAATTTAGAGTGATAATTTGTATATACATTAATAAAGCAATTTTTAGACCAGGATTTTTCAATGGGGGACATATGGCCCTGGAGAGCCACAGAAAAAATCTAGGGGTCACAGAAAAAAATATAAAAATAGGAGAGTCGTAAGCCTTGCAACACGGGCCATGGGAGTCCAAAAGAGAGCAACTGTATTTTTTTTTTGTCAAATAAATAATTAAATGTTACAATTTGTTTTTCTCCAAGTTTTTACATTGCTACATTGTTTTTGCAATACTATATATCAAAGTAATTTACTTTTATCTTGATTATAATGCAAATTTAGAATTTCCAATTTACATTATGTGTTTTACTGTTTTGAAGTGAAACGCTTTATGCGAGTACTTTGAAATTGTGTAGGCAAACTTTTTGTGTGACGGAAGTGACGTAGTTGTTCTTTAATTGTTGCCAAAAAGAATCTGCTGGTGGTTGTCACAAGTTGCTTATAAAGAATGAAAAGTTGTTAAAAACTCTAACAGATATGATTTTTTAAAGCTGTTACAATAAAAAGTAATAAGAATAACACAGATATTTAAAAATAAAATAATATTAGCCTTTAGATATTATTATCAGGCTGTCCACATGTAAAACATTATATTTTGCTGGAAAATATTTATAAAATTTATATTTTGGCGAATACAAAGATGGTCACTTAATAGAAGATACAAAAGAAAATTCAGTTTAATTTCTGTTTTGATCATTCTGGTTTGTAGTCACATTACATCAAAAGCATTCTTCGCACAAATAAACAGGAGTGCCCACATAAGGTGAAATTTTCAAAGGGTTGTTGTGAGGGGTATTTTTCTTTAGGGGGTCTTGCTCTTGGGGTCTTTGCAAAGTTTAGGGGGATGCGCCCTTGCTCTCAGGGGGATGGGCAATAGGCATCCCTGAACTTACAAATAGTTTCTGAAAGTTCAAAGCAGATAAATACCCTAAATAAACGATAGGTATCTTTAAGTGACACACTACTAGGCAAAAAAAAATCAATTAGTAAGAAGATTTTCCCAATAACAAAAATAATTAAAACAGGAAATTAGAAACAGTATACAATGCTTGTTTGATTTTACCAATATAACATTTAAAAAAATAACAGATTAAGATTTGCATGATTTTGTTATTACAACCCATGACGTAAATTTACTTAAATCATTAGAGAGGAGAAGTGTAGTTAATTTCTACAAAAATATACGGGGTATATTGAGACACAAGGACTGTGGCACGGCACTTTCCTGAAAACATCCAAAAAAACAATAAATGCATTGTGAACTTACTTAGAAATGATTTTAATCACTAAAACATTAAATGACCTTCAATTTTTCAAGTTTTTTTTTTTTTCTTTTTATGGTTTGGGTTCCAATTTGATATTTAAAAGAAGGAACAGTATTAATCAATGAATAACTTTTTGCTTACTTGCATAAAATCAATAACATTTTCACATTTGAACCTTTGTATAACTTTCTTGGAATCAACATCCCAAATATGGAGCTGATATTGAGCAGCAACTGCCTAAAAGTATTTTTTAAAGAACACTTAAATAAAGAAAAGTAAAGAACAAAAATGTTTTCTAGATAAGATTGAAAAAAAATATTTTTTTTTCCTGAAATGTTTATAAAATGAAAAGCTACATAAGAAAAAATAATAGGAAAATCATTTGTCAGGATAAAAACAATATGAAAAGGGCTTGAAATAAATATTAAAAAAGTACTCAGAACAAACAATTAAGATTTCAGATACATCTTTCTTAGATTGGAGGGTACTAGAGTGTACGTTTCTGAGGTTATTTTGTAATCTAAAGTAGGGTTTCCAAAACTGTGGTCCGTGAATCCCTTGGGGGTCCTTTTTCCCCTAGTAGGGGCACCACAGCAAACTTTGAGAAAACAATAAGGTTTTTAAAATGTTAAATGATACTTGAGTAATGCTTTTTGCATTTGAGAGTGGTCGTACCAATTTGTGTGTCAAAGCCATGTAGTTCGTTGTGAGACGAATAGGAATATTTGATAGACATAACTTCAGATTGCGCCTAGAAATCTAGCTTCCAGCCCCAAAGGAGAATACTTAACGATGTTCTGCAACGAAAAATCATTTGACCAAAATTGCTATGCAAGTACTTCAGGCATTGTATACACAAGCAGCCTATGTGACCTTTTCCACAAATCCCAGAAATTAAAATCGTTCCTTTATAAAATTCCGCACCTAGGTGTCAAATCACGTTTTTTTTCGGTTAATTTTACATGGAATGAAGGAGCAATTAAAATAAATTAATAAATAAATTACTGAATAAAATGAGTAGAGTTAGGGTAGCATATAATAGAAGACTTTAAGCAACTGAAATATTTTCAGGATGCAAAAGGATTGAAATCTCAAACAAGACACGCAATTTTTGGTGATGGACATAACTTAATTTTTTTATGTTTCCAAAACATATGTTTATGGATGAAATTGCAGTGGGTGAAGATCAATTTGGGAAAATTTTTTACAAGGGGAAACAAAAAGGCTAGAAAAATCAAAATCTTTTCAGATATGACATTTCTACAGAAAATCTGCAGTTTTTTCTACTATATTCCAACTCAAGATAGAATTCTGCACAAATTCAGCAGATCTTTTCAAGTTCCTGGCAGATGACTTATCGAGTTCAACATTTTCCCTGAGCTTTCCGCCGAATTATCGTAATTTGCAAGAATTTTAGAATTTTTTTTTTCCAATTTAAAGAAATCTGCAGAATTTGCAAAATTCTGTCTTGAGTCAGAAAATACTTGTAGAAAATCGACAGAAATTTTATAGAAATCTAGAATTTCTGCAGAAAATTTGTCTGAGTTTTCTTCTCACATTTGAACATAATTGTTCTGCAGCTCAGGCATCTGTTCTGCGACGTATGTCGCAAATTTAGTAGTATTCTGCTTTGGGGGCTTCCAGGATACTAATTCCAATTTTTAGTTTAGTCCGAACAACAGAAAAATCAACTGCTTTTAAGAAAAGTAACGTTTGTTCTTCCATCTCCAACAATTTACTTAGATGAGAATCCAGTTTTTCCACCTATGCAGCCATCAAAACTAAATACTGAAGCAGGTAAGATACTGAACCTGATGATCAACTTCAACAATCGAAAATTACAACCAATATATCAAAAATCTGCCAGTAAAAACAAATTTACACTCCACCTCCCCCCCCCCCTTCGCATTAATACAATGTTTAATTTTGAATTTTAATTGTTTTATTTTCCAATTACACTTTGGGGGAGAGCCCCTGAACCACCTGATAATATCACTGAAAAGCATCTACAAAGAGCTCTGAATTTCCCCTTCTCTTTAGATTACCAAACATAGTCTATAACTGCAATTTTAGAGTTCCAATGTTGAAGATTTTCCAAAGACCCCCCCCCCCTTCATCATCAGAGAAAGCAATTGTGTACAAAGTCTACAGCTGGAGGACTGTGCCTGATGCAATATTACCAAAGATAGCCTAAACTGCCGTTTTAGACTATAAATTCCAAACATTTCCAAAAGTGCACACGTAATTTCTCCTCTTCTAACATCACCAGAGATTGTATAAAACTGCATTTTTAGAGATACAATTTCGAAAATTTCTGGGGAAGAGCCACCGACTCCGAAATATAGATCAGATAACAATTGCACTTTTAAAATTTCAATTCTGAAAATTGAATGTGAAG